>NC_142355.1:42928911-43085473 GCF_059441175.1 Urocampus carinirostris
AAGTGTAATATTGTGAGTCAGGGGCTTAATATGTCAGTTTAATGTAAGAGTTCAATATGAATGTTCCAGTTGGTTGACACCCAAGCTCCAGTGACCCCACCACCCAAAAAAATGTTTGAGACCCCTACCCTATAAGGAGAGCTCAAATAATGGATGTTTGTTGCCAACAGTGATTATTGGATGATGTTTTTTTTTAAGTAGTGTTAATTTGTAGAATTGTGAACATATCGAAAGAGGTAGCAAGGCTCAAAAAATGACCTGATACAATCTCAAAGTAATTAAAAAAAACATTATTGCACCCCAAGCCATAAATCAGAGATCAAACTAAAGTATGTCTGTTGTATTGCCAAAAAATGAATCTTGAGTTTTCTCTGGCCCTTTTGGAACAAGGCTAAAATAAATCTTCCCTCCCGTTCTTCATTCCGCGGCTTTTTCTATTTCAAACAACCTTGTAAATTTTTCCTCTGAGAAGGTCCAGCCTCCTCTGAACTCTGCTATCAAGGATCTGACATGCTGGCAGGTTTGTATGATAAAACTCACAAGACTTTGCTCACAACTGCACACAGATGTGTTTTACATGACCTTTCCCCCAAGTCTCTTTCCTGTTCAATGCGCTCTGCACGTCAGTGGTCTTCTGTGGTATCATTAATAAGAATGGGTGGACAGTTTGGTGCAAGTGGGAAATGTCAATTGATTTGTTGAGATGTTGAGGAGGAGACTTTTGTTGTCTGCTTCACACTGTACGTTAATGACGACTTAAATGTTTCGGTAAAGGCTTAATCAATTGTTAGTACCCTGTTATAAGAGCGTAATATGTGTCCATTGTATGTCAATAAATAAAGGGATACATGAGGTGAGCCTCATGTTATGTTAAATAAATACACATTTAAAAAAAAAACATTGTACTTCAGTGTTTCTCAACTGGTGGGTCGGGACACAAAACGTGGTTGCTGACCTGTTTTCAGTGGGTTGTGGGCCTTTTCCTTGGCAAAGAAAATGCACATTGAATACATTTTAAAAGTGGAAAGTGTTTCTAGATTTGAGTTGTAGCTTGTCATTAGAGTGGAATGGTGGGTCCTGAAGTCAAACAAGTTCAGAACCACTGTGGTAGTTCATATATTGCTGACTATTACTCAAATCAATATATATATATTTTTTTTAACGAATTACGTTTTTGTTTTGTTTTTTACCACTAAGTGGCACAAAGTAATGCACAATGTCCCTTTGGTTTCCCTTAGAACAATCTAATTGTTCCACAAAAAGTTGCTATTGTTTTCTTCTCCAATCTCAAAATATGTTGAAACGAGGAAATCTTCTCTTTTCACAGACATGCCTGGTATTAAGAAGGTGCTAAATGAGCAATCATAATTTGTTTTACAGTTAATAAACCATAGCATTTTGAAAGCAATTATAACAGTAACATACTGCTTGTCACTATGTGGATTGAGTTTACAGGTAATTTCTGCAAGCAAACTTTCCATTCCTGCTGAGTGTAGTTTTCATGTTTCTTGGCTGCCACACTCTCATGAAATTGTCGCTTAATCAAATGCGTGTTGTGGTTTACATCAATTAATGAGTGAAAACTCAAACATTGGTCAGATTATCTCAAAATGAGTTCATCATTAGAGCCATATTTTGACTTTTGAACTCTGTGGTCATGTTGGCAGCGTAGCTGTTGGAGAATGATCCCTTGTAACAACGGTGACTTGACCTTTTATGCAACAACTCAACAGAAATTATTACAAAAATCATGTTGGTTCACATGCTTAACAGCCTATTTAAATGGTTATGAGTTGTTTAACCACTATTGGTCTGGCTTTTGAGATGATGCATGGATGATAATCCATCCTGAATATTGTTTGACAGTAACTGAAGGGAAAATACTCACACAACACACAACTAAGCCCTCAAAAAGAGTTTATTAGGATTTTCTCTTGTAAAATGCTAATTGCTTGATAACAAGTTATTGGAAATTAAGTTCATTTGACTTTCTGAGGTTAAAAGCAATTCATAGCCAGATCCCTCCAGGAAAATACTTAATGTTAAGCTAGGGACATATCTTGGTTGGCCTAAAGTCTCTTGTCCAATATAATTGTTCAGTATGCGTATGTATCCACTTGAAGTTATTAAAACCTGTTTTCTGACTTATGTAGATGTTCCTAAATCTATGTATACAGCATAAGCATGTTGATATTTATGATAGCCCAAGAGCTTGGTATGATTGGAGAAAAAGATGAGTACCAAGCAACAACATAAATTGTTATTTACACAGGGTTCCCTAGTATCCTTAAAGTCTTTAAAGGTATTGAATTCACTATTCTAAAAATAACACAATAATATTATTTATATTTGTTGGAACTCAAAGGATTAGGTACATTTTTCAATTGTTTTTTTGTTTTTTTTAATAATTCACCGATATACTTTAGTGGCAACATTGCGTGACCACAATAACGGAAACGGAACTGTGATGTGGTTTCAGTCAGGCTATTCTGTCTTAGGAATACACAAAGCAACTTTGGACAGAGACGTTTATTTATTATGGGCAAGTGTACATTTAATTAGAAGTGGCTCTCCGACAAAAAGTTTTTCGCCATGGCTACAAGTTGTGCCAGGTAGGAGGCACAATAGATTGTTAGCAAGAAATATTTGTTTTTGTTTTGTTTATCTTTAATGTGTTCTTTTTGTGAACTTGGTCTTAAATTTGATTTTAAAAGGCATTAAAAAGTCTTGAATTTAACTTGCCTTAAGCTGTAGGAACCCTGATACACTCCTAGTTATATCTTGATACACTTTTTATCCCTGTATCATATTCAATATTTATAATTTGTACTGTAATGATGCATCGCATTGTACAAAAGATTATTCAGTGTACACGAGTAAAGCTATTCTAATAGTCATACGTTCTTATTTATGTAGCATGTAAGACTGATGCAGATCTGACATAACAAATATCAAGAATAGATTAATTTAAACTTATTGGCTTCTTTTTAAACTTTTAATGACATATAGTTCACCAAATATTGTACCAGGATAATGAAAAGTCTTCAGATTGAGTCTGTTTTTAAAGCTGATTAAAACCAGGTTCAACAAATATGACCAGGAGAGCAGTATTTATTTTTTCCCGATTCAGAATTGTCTCCCAAAAAAGCAAAACCTCTCTAAAAAAGGCTTTCCATCAATGTTTTTATTCTTTTCTAAATTGTCAGTGGCACATTGTAGGCTGTATTTGCCTGTATAGAATACACAGGCACTAGGCCCCTAGATATGAGAACGAAGGTCCGAGAGTAGCTTCGGTTGAGTGAAAGGGCCGAACAAAAGGCATCAAAGAAGCTTTTTTGAAGAAGGAGAATGACAGCCTTTTGGCGTAGGCACAACTGCCGAAGCCCTAGCCTCAATGAGCAGTTGTAGCACGACCATGTGTGGTCCATTATCACACCAAGCAAGCCCACTGCACCATGCCTTTGTTGATTGGAACATGGATGCTTCCTTGCTGATTGCCTCAAAATGTGGAACGAAAACTACACAACAAAAGCAGTGGCTCCGAATGGAGAGCGCCATTGTAAAGGCCGCTGAGACTGCATCTTTGTAGCTGTTCTTGTTGCTAGACAATAGCAGTGACAGGTGTTGGATGAAGACAAGGGGCTTGTGCCTGGTGGTGGATGACACAATAGTGGAGGGGTCGGGAACCTATGGCTCGCGAGCAAGATATGGCTCTTAGGTATAAATGGCTCGGAGATAAAATCATAACCACGCAAACTTCATCTTTTGCGTTCCAATTCTGATAAGCAGCTTGACAGAGGCTGCAATGATGATTTCAGCCAGAATATGGCGTCAACAAGTAAAATATTTTGAACGTACGGCCACCACCTTTACGTTAATTTGTTACAGACTTTGCAATTGACCACTAAATGCTCTTCACAAAATGCACATATTTGATGTATATACTGTTCTACCGCTGCTAATGACCCTGTTCTTGGATTACAGGGATCCTAAATGTTTATTTTACTTTATTATTTATTTATCCATCCCTAAAACATGGAAAGAGGTTCATTGAGCGATTTATGTCTCTACTGAACAAGTACAGTGCGAAATTGGTTTCAGATTTATGTTTAAAAAAAGATGTATATTTTCATTGTACCCGTTTTTCTCGTGTTCATTACCAAATAATTAAATCAACTTAATTCTACATTTAATTAAAATAAAATAATTATCTGATTATTTGACTTATCGTTTCAAGTCTGTGACCAGTCAACTATTATTGCAGACCTCGATGGTGTATGACGGTGTATTTTTGCAGAAACACTATAACACAGGGGTCGGGAACCTTTTTGACTAAATAATAAAAGCAAAAAATATTAAATATTAATTTTATTTTGGGAAAGAGCCACACCATATATTATGAGACAAATTTACTAAATTGCTAAACCGGCGCCCCAGACAAAAGCTTAGTCTTCAGCACATTTATTTTTGATGATTTGATAAAAATTATGAAAAGAGAATAATGCCAGAGCCCCTGTCCCAAATTCAACAAACATACCACTTTAAACTTGTCTCTTTCTTGCAATCACTCAAGATCGGTTAAACTCCTTTTGACCCTTTTTTTCATACATATTGGTTTCAAAACCAAATGCAAGCATTTATTTTGTAAAAACATCACAACATTCTGAGAATAGGGAGCCTTATGTGCTTACCTTTGGCGAGAGATGGGAGCGAATGCTTGTACTTTTTGCATAGCTCCACCCATCCCTCCCACTCACCCAATCAAATGACTAAGTTCTCTTCCGGTGTTTTGGCGTATTTACAGTTCTGTGGATTTATCATAAAGTATCTGAACACTGAACACAGATTATATAGTAAACTTTTAAATAAAGGATTCTTTAGCGTTGTACAGCCAAAACGAGTTTTTTTTTCCCCCTTTTTTGTGTGACACCTTGACTGTAAATTGTAGTGAAAAACGTGCCCTATATATACTGCGAAGTGTTACCTTTTTATTTAGCTTTGGTTTGGCTTTGCGTGTACCTGAATAGGATAGGCAACTCCGGTTTTGAACAAAATGGAGAAATTTTGCATGCAATCAAATTGGTCTCTGAGATACTCATAGAAAGAGCCATATATGGCTCGCGAGCCATAGGTTCCCGACCCCTGCTATAACAGAATACAGTGTGATTTTTCTGCTTGAATACTTAACCCACGGCCATATTGAAAATGCTTCAAAAAACAGGCCAATATTGCTAAAACAGTCCCTGCAGCAGAACCGCTTGTCATAACAAAAGAATAAAGAAGTGACATTTTATCAGTTTGTCGTTTCTCTTCATCTGACATGAGTGAGAATGCTGCAGCAGGAAACAGATGGAGCTGTGTCCTTCATTTAGATGAAAAATCAAAGGGGGCGGGGGAGGATGGCTACTCCGGACCCTCATCTGAGGTTTTTACAAACAACCAATGTCAAAGGCTCAGCTGTCCCGTGAGTCGTTTACCAGGTCAGCTGCCAAAGGGACAGGGAGTGGCAGCATCTCAGGAAACCTTTCCTCACGGAATTGAAGTCAGCACAATTGAGCGGCTGACAATGGTCAGAGAGTAGAAGCCAGGGAAAGGAAGAAGAGGGAACTTGCATCATCTGTCACATGTCTTTACTTGACCAGTGGCCATTGACCAGAAAGTATTTTTATCCAACACTTAAACAGTTATCAAAGATAAGTCTCAGCTGGTAAATGCTGTTGATGCCATTAATCAGAGAATCCCTGACCTGTTTGTCCTTCAGGTTGTAACACACAACTGTCACTATGCATCAATCATTACAGTTTGTATGGACATGCATGTCTTCATTGGCCTTAAGCAGCTTATTTCAGTCAAGAATGAGTGCCTGAAACCTATGTAAGGCTTGCAGAATTTTCTAAACTGTAACTGTTAACAAACAGCAACTCACTCCAAACCAGGGGTGTCAAACTCATTTTAACTCAGGGGTCACGATAGAACAAACATTCTGTCGGGGGCTGGACTAGTAGATTAAAGAGAAAGAAAAAGAGATAAAGAAATGAGAGAAAGAGGGAGGACAAAGGAGAGAGAGCGGGACAAAGAAAGAAAAAGAGAGAGAGGGAGAGAGCGTGAGAAACAAAAGATAAAAAGTCGTGAGAGGGGGGAAAAGAAAGATAAAGAAAGAAAGAAATCCAAAGAGAAATAGACTGAAGGAGAGAAAAGAGAAAAGAAAGAGCAAAGAGTATGAAGAGAGAAAGAGAAAAGAGAGAAAAGGAAGTTAGAGCAAGCAGTTAAAAAGACACAGAGAAAGAAAGAGACAAAGAGCAACAAAGGAAGAGAAAAAGAGAGACACGGAGAGTGAAATAGACAGACACAGAGTGGGTAAAAAGGGGTGAGAGAGGGAGAGAGATAAATACAAGTACAGTATCTTTGTGAGAGGCACCTGGCTTTGGCAACATCAAGTTGACATATTTCAACCTGCAGCTTGTTTTTCCTTTGCGCTTCTCTGAGTGGTGTCTCGCGGGCCGGATTCAATCCTGATTTGGCCCGCGGGTTGCCTGTTTGACACCTGTGCTCTAAACGGTTGGCTAAACCAAGCTTTCGTATGAAAGGAACAAGCTCAACAATTTCCCAGATGGATGGTCTAATAATTTACAAAGAGCAGAGAAGCATTTTGGAACTGTTTACACATAAAAAACAAAGAAGATTACACACATAATAGAACATGTGTTTTAGATTTATGAGAATTAAAACGAAGATATTTTTAATCTGGAAAAAAAGTGGAAGGATGGCTGGACAGATTGAAAATATACTTCATATCTGACATTGTTATTATGAAACAAAATCACGAGTTGAAATTGATTACAATGTGCTGCACTTGATCTTTATTTCTGCAATAAACGCAATTGTAACAATAGGTTTGAAATTTAAAAAATTAATGAAAATGTTATTATCTCAAGTTTTTAATGGTAGAATTATCTTGCTAATGAAGAGGACAAAGTATTTCTTTTTATTTTAAATTCGGCCAATTTAGCAACATTCTACAAAATAAGGATGCAGCTTATTTTTGTTGCCATGGCTAAAATGTAAATGTTTATGTAAATTGCAGTCAAAACACGCATTATGTACTGTATCTTGTTGGTTTTGCAAACTCCAAATTTGTCATTCAATCAATTTCCACTCCAATTTTCACTTCCTCATATTTTTGGAGGAGAAGTCTTGGCTTCCCCCCCATTCTATTTGGCATTTCTCTTGCGGTTATAATCTCAATTCTCAAAAATTCTGACAAAAATATGCGGAGAAACACTTTCCAAAGAAAAAATACAATAGCTGCATATTTGTGAAATTATGTATTAATAATATGATCCAAAAACAGAAAATATGATGCATAATGTGTTAAAAAGTCCTTAAAAGGTCCCTAACAAAACACACATCTGAATCAAACATTTAATCATGTGCAGTAGGTGTTGCTGGATGCAGGATTAATCAGGATTTACATCTTTATTTTTCTTCAACTCTGTAACACCTCCAGCTTTTTTTCCAAGTGTAAACCTCAGTCATTACCTAGTCTTAATAAATCAAGATAAAATCACCTACAATGTTGCTTTTAGATGGTTCTTGCACTCTGGAGAAACATCTGTTATTACAGGTGGCCCACTACACATACTATTCTTTCTCAAATATCTAAAATAAAATACTCAAATGCTTTTATCACCCTAGCACGGTGCAGTAATCACAACAGAAATTCACCAAAAATGCCTCCTTAAAAGCTGATTAGTGTGAGACTTTTTCAAACAGTGGTTTCAAGATACTATATAAGGCTCACAGCTACCCGTAAACGCACAGAAGCAGATAAGTCGATTTGGTCCATAATCCCTCTGCAGACAAGAACAGATTTATGGGTCATCATGAGGGGGTGGGTGGCTGTTGTGCGTCTAGCACAGCACTATGGTTGGGGACTCCAGGATAGTCAAAACAATCAAACCAGACCTGCCAACTTAAACAACTAAACAAGTCCTTCCCTAAAAAAAAGAATCTTTTGCACCGGTCAGTGACCTATAAACCACAACTTCCACCTTTTAGACATCCCATTCAACCAGGAAACTCTTGGCTGGTACATTGATTGAAATGTGTTGATACTTGTGGGGGAGGCGCTATTCAATGAGCATTCTGCATTGGCACAGTAGTGGATTAAAATGCAGGCTTTAGGTATTAAAACACTGCACATATTACAGTATTATAAACACATCCAATGCCAGACGAGAAAAGCCGGTGCCATCCAATTTTTGCCATTTTGACTAATTTTTGAAGGGTTACAGAAATAATTGTTTTCTAGCTAAGTACATATCAAAAGAAAGCTTCAACCCTCATCTTTCATTAGAAAAAAAAATAGGTGTCTTGCTTTTACCATTGTTTAGTAAACATTGCTAAGTTTCTTGGAAAATACTAGTTTAAACACGCAGGCACCTTGCTCGCAACATAACATTTTGCTGCAGGAACACTGAACTTATGCATGAACTTTGCAAAAACTTTTTAGCGCCCAATGTTTCCGGTGACATGATTATGCGCTTTTGGTCACCATGGCAATCATGTTTCTGCAGACGTGCATGAAACATCATAGATCTCTGACCTGACGATAACCAGGGACTTGGTCAACTTTTATGTTAAGAAAAACTTCTGTTTGTACATTACCATATACTTGCACCTACACACTTATATCGCTGGATAGAGATAGCAACATTAGAAAGCGGGGGCTTCCCCGTTGTGTGAACAAAGGTAGGCGGCTGGTAAAAAGGTAAAGTCTTACATATTTTGCTTGATTTGTTGGTTGGTGATGCTGGGACAATGTCTACTGATCAAAGCAGACAGAAATGTCAGTGCTCGCTGCTTTTAACTACTCAAGTCAATGAGCACCCAGTTTGTTCAAATAGCACAACAGCGCACTTTAACTGGAGTAGCCGGCCTGAAGCCTCAAATCGGGGTCGATAATTTTACGGGTTAAAAAATTATTTGAATGAATAATCGATTGATAAAATAATAATCTGAGGATATGAATTAAATGTTCGTATTAAAATTATCTCAGAATACCAGATTTATAAGGCAAACTGATAAAAAAAAAACCTTTTAATTAATCTCAATTTTTTTTCTGGGCTACAAGACAATTTAAGTGAACTATTTGTACTGTTTTTTTCAGGTTCATGATATTTTAATCAAGCCACACACACTCAAGTTCTCAAGGACATTTTTAAATGCTATTCTAACAGATTTTTTTTTTTTTAAACGCTACACCTGGGACTCAATAACACTAGGTGGCATAAACAAATCTAGATATACGTGGATTTACACTACCAAAGAGGAGAAAAAGTTTCTTGGATCGATGCATGCTAAAAGTTTTTTTCTGTTAATTTAAACCTTGCCCTGTTGTGGGTGGACATTTTTCCAAATTGAAGGAGGAAGCGGCATACCGTCTCGAGCTGGAGAAGTTGATCACCGGTAAAAGTAACACGAAGGATGAATATATCATTGGATTAAGTGATTTGGAGTGAAACCAAACGTTTGGTAAGCATGTTCTTCATGCTTGGGTTTTCTGAATAACTTTTAATTTGTTACACCGTAACTGATGTTTTCGAGCTTGTCTAGGATATGCGCGTACGTGTAACGTTAGTATACCGTGTTCTCTATTTTATTCTTATTTTAAATTCCCTTTCAAAATGAAATTTATGTTTTGGTGTTAAGTTTTATCAAAAAAAAGATAAAATCATCATAGTCATCATCTGCAGTCGATAGACCTGCACCAAGATCACATATTCCACAAACATATTTTATGATGAAATATGCTTAGACAAGGATGGCACGATTGCTATTTATCATGGTTTAAAATAGGAATGTTTTCTGGATTCCCTCAATTTTGGTTTATTTTCTCGTACCTTGTGAATGAAATAATTAAAATACATCTTTTGAGCATGAAACATTTTACACATTTGCTAAAACTGAGGTTTATATTTCGTAAATGTTTGATCATTTCTATATTGGATTTTTCTTCTTGAGGACTTGTAAGCTGATATAAAATAAATTTTAAAAAATCCTGTAATGTGCCCTGTACTATTGTTTTGATTTCTATTCGGGAACTCAGTTAACCAAAACTGAAGAATCCTTAAAAAATTATTGGCATGAATCCGATGCGTTGATTTGACTGTTGATAGATTTAACATGCAAAAATGCTAATTGGATCCTCTTTGCAAGTTAAACCGCCTTAAAACACAGAAGTGCTGTTTGGGATCCATTGGGATCTCATGCTGGTATTACAGGTTTTTGACATTAATAATTTTCCACTTAACTAAAATTAATTTTACAATTTTATGATAGGCGACTAAACTGTAATCTGTTCTCTTACAGTTTGAATCAGTGCTGTGTATATGTAAGCAAACAGGAGTCGATAAAGCAGCATTATCAGCCCTCTGTGCTGCATCTGGGAAGACTGTCAGAGAAGGCCCAGAAGGAAGACCAGACACCAGAACTCCATCAGCAACATTTTATGTGCTCATAGGCGGGCAGGCTACATGTGTCCTCAATTACGGGTTTGAAGTGCAGTCCAAGTGGGGATCTTTAAAGGAGTGTGTGAGGCTTTAGGGCGACAAAACACCACTAGCCTTTTCTGATAGTATCTGATGAGATCACTCAGATCATTCATTAATGCAATGTTTATGTTTGTCTCATTTCACTAAATAAGCTTTCACACTGTGTTTTGTTGGAAGACTTGTGGTCGTAACAAACAAGCTTAAGGAACTTTCAGTGGGAAGACTCTGGTGTTTGCACATCACTTTTTTTATATTGAGGATGTTGTTTGGAAGGCCTTTATTTGTTTAGTATTTGGCTCCACTTTGTGTCTAATGGCTAGTAATTAGCCCCGAACCACAGGAAACTGGTAAACAGGGACCCAATCTTACTCCAGTGATGTGAATTATAAACTGAAGACGATTAGTGCCGTAAATTGACGGATGTTTCAAATGTCCAACATATAAAATGGTACAGTATTTCCTTGCATTCTGTGCCTAATCAATTCCAAAACTACCTTATAGTAATTTAATATGCTGAAAGTACTAACTAATATTAAATATTTCCTCCTTACCCCTAGCGGGGTTATATCTGTGTCATCCTTAGACTTTACCAGAGGCCTTGGAGTTTGAGGGTTCTGCGCAGTGTCTGTTCCTTGGGCTGTACCCTTCTGGACTGAGGCTTCAGATGTTGCTTTTAGATAGAAGGCCACAAAGCAAGGACACATCAAAGCAACCTAATGAGTCAGCCCAAGTCTTCTATCTAATATACCGCAAATTCCGGACTATAAGGCGCACCTGATTATAAGCCGCACCCCCCGCATTTCGGGAGGGAAAACGGATTTATTACATAAACACGCCGCACCGGTATATTAGCCGCACGCATCCACATTGAGAAAAGAAGTCCTTTTTAACTGAACAATTTTATTGGGGAGAACCTGCATATAAATGTTTTTTCTCTGCAGATTGCTACTTATCAGACATTTCCTATTATACTTATGGCCATTAGGTTGAAACACGTGTTTTCAGTGAAGGGGCTTTGGGGTTTTTAAGGATTATTGATCTTACTTCGTTATTCATTATCCATTATCCGTTATCGGTCAGTTCATAATACGCTACAAAGCCTAGGAGCCGGGACACTTACTCTCAGCCAAAAGGCCAAGCTAAGGTCCTAGCCCTAAAGCCTTGCTACGATCATTGCGAATGCACCGTTCCCGGAGGTACTGCAATACCGGGCCGATGCGTGGAGTGGACAGAGCAAGCTCATATTCCATCTCCGAACAGGACACATTTCTAGAACCACAGTTCAACGAGAACCGATCTTATGGGGGGGGGGGGTGTTGGGGGGTTTTTAAGGGTTTTTTTTTTGGTTTGAACAAATTTATTGACACTAAAAACAGAAAACAATCATGACAATCTCAACAGCAATTAAGCACATTCACAATATTATATTCCAATATTACGTTTTTAACAGCAAACACAAAGTGAGGTTTGAACAAACCTTCTCGAAAATCAAACATATTCACAATTTCATTATATAACATCTTTGTTAGTGTCAATAGATCCGTCCAGGCCAAAGTCGATTGTCCTCGGTCTGAACAAATCCACCGACACCAACAGCAGCAAAACACAGCCATCAAGCATATTCACATTTTTTTTATATTTGACAATATGACGTGACGATATGACGTTTTAACATTTTTTCCTGACATTTTCAACATCAATTAAACAATTTCAGAGTTATTTTCTTTTAACAGTAGTTAACCAGCGTGTAAAAGGCAATACTATTGTGCAAGGGCATAGCTCTGCCATCCCACCCTCCCAAGCAGCATTCTTCCAGTCCTCTGTGTGGGTCCTTTCCATTCTGCGTGGGTCCTCTCCCTTCTGGGTACCACAACCCAGGCCGTTGCTGCCGGGACTCCCACAGTGTAGCTCCGGCTCCCCCCTCCGGGTGGGTACAGACGAGTCTTCTTTATGGCTGCGTCCTAGGCCCGCCGCTCGCAGATTGTATGGTATCTGCAGCCATTTGGAGCACAGCCACGGGGGGGATCTGCCTGCACCTCCATACCAGCAGGTTTCTGGAGGTCCAGATGGCGTCCTTGATGGCGGCGAGAGTGAGCCAGTCCCTGGCAAAGTCGTTCCGATGCCTCCTCGACCGACTCACCCCGTAAAGCACGTACTGTGCATCAGGGACCTCTCCTGCTGGCAAGTCCGGGAACTTTCCTAGTTGTTCGGCCATTGTCCACAAGACCTTGGCAGCGCTGCACTCACAAAAAAGGTGCCTCACCGACTCCTGGGCGCCACAGCCAGGTCGAGGGCACGTCGAAGTCGCTGACATTCCTCGGTGGTGCATTACAGCTCTGACTGGGAGAACTTCATGAGCCACCATCCATGACAAGTCTCGTAGTCTGTTTGGGAGGGCAGGATGATTGACGTTGCTCCAAACCGTTGTGGATTCGCCAAACGCAAGCCCCCGCACAGGGCTTACTGTAGCTCGCTCTTGCACAATAGCAATAAGGGCCCTGTGGTTTTGTAAAGTGTGACATTCTTGTGTTTCCAAATCAAACTTCTTCAAAAAATCCCGGATAAAGAGATGTGTTGGTGGCAAGTTAAACGAAACTGGAATCAAACGATTGTCTGGTACAAGCTTTAGCTTCCGCAAATATGAGCCCATCCAAAAACGGGTCATTGCTTGACTTTTCGGGTTGTTGGGTGGGCCCACAGCGTTTTGGAAGTGGAGAGAGACATATTTGCTTCCCAGGAAAAGCTGGAGGTCAGGCACTCCTTTCCCCCCTTTTTCCTTTTTCTTTTTCATTGTATCTCTTTTTATCCTTTCCCACTTTGAGCCCCAGACAAAGCGAAAGATGGCTCGGTCCATTTGTAACAGCACGTTTCTTTTAGGCATAAAAATTAAACTGATTGACAAAAGCATTGGGAGGATGATCGCTTTGATGATTAGGACCTTCCCCTCTATTGTCAGTTTTCTTAGTGACCAAAAAACAAGTTTTTGCTTAACTTTCCTTGTCACGTCATCCCAGTTGGTCTCGCCTCCTCCATCCGCATTGAATTTTATCCCTAGGATTTTCTGGTCCGTCTTTAACACCGTCAGCGGGAGTCCTGCCTTTTCTGTCTCTTTCCACATTCCATAAAACTTCACTTGTGATTTTTCTCTATTTAGCCTTGACCCAGACGCCCTCCCAAACAGGTCAGTCAAGTCAAGGGCTCTTTCAACAGATGCGCGGTCAGTTCCAGGTCTTCCCCTTTTTTCTGGGTTAGGGGGTGAGCCAGAGCTATGTTGACACTTTTAAAAGCTCATGGTCTGCTGGTTGAACGGTGAATGATACCGGTGGTTATCATTTAATGCAGACCTGCAAAGTCCAGGTGCCCGTTGAAAGTAATTCAAGGAAAAAAAAGTGTATATTTCCAAAGGTAAGGGTGGGAAAAATATATATGCACTTTTGTCTGCGGTGTCCACAAACACTCACCTTTACTGGTTTCTACTTCCCATAATCCCCCGCGTCTGTTACGCCCCTTCTCTTTAATTGGTCAGGGCAAGACTTATCAGAACAAGTGTCCAAAATAAATACAAATAAATACATGACAAAAATATACAGTTGCAAATACATATTAAACATGGTTGCACATATTTACAAAGAAAGACGGTACACCGAGAGAGTTTTCAAAGCTGTTTTATGCTAAGTCTTACATGAACTAAAGAAGACTCGCACACAGATGTATGTCACTCAGCTTTACCAGAAACTTCAGTATTTACATTGACAGTTGGTGCCCCCTTATAACCGCACCGGGCGAAACACATACATTGTAACATCTCCCCCTTTTTTTTTTTTTTTTTCACATTGTGCTAAACAAAGTCCCGGAGGTGTGCAGGCCTCCTAACAACCCTGCCGCATCTGGTGGTGGTGACACCAATCTGGGCCATCTGAGGATCCGGCACAGCAGCTGTTGAGCAGGGTTGAGGTGTGTCTGTGACGTGATCACCACCACTAGGGGCTGAGGTGGGCGGCGCCCCGCTGACCGTCTCTGCTGCTGATGAGACCCCTGGTGCTGGCCTCAGGTGCGTCTCAGCACAGTCCTGTTATCCAGCTCCACCGAATAGGACCTTCTCTGGTCCTGTCGTACCACCGCTGCAGGTGTCCAGACAGTGCGTCCGGCCACTTGTGACTGTACTCGCACCTGTTCTCCATTCTGCAGAGGCCGTAGTCCTCTAGCCCCTCTATTGTAATAGCGAGCTTGTCTGAGCTTGTTTTCCTGCACAGCGTTACCAGTGTCCACAATCGCAGGTTTAAGCAGATTTTCACACATGGGCAGTAACGTCTTTGTCCGTCGGCTCATCAGTCTTTGTGCAGGACTGGCCTGGAAACCCTGCGCAGGAGTGTTCCTGTGAGCCAGTATGGCTAGATATGCGTCCGACTTTGCCCGCAGGGCTTTCCCCATTAATCTTTTAGCCGTCTTGACGGCAGACTCTGCCTTTCCATTGCTTTGGGGATATGTGGGCGACGATGTTACGTGTTCAAATTCACAAGACTGGCTGAATCTCTTAAACTCCTGTGAGCTATATTGTGGGCCATTGTCTGAAAACACCAGATCAGGCACACCATGGCGAGCGAAATGTTGTCAAGTAACTGGAGCGCTCAGTCAGTTGTACATGCCAGAATCCATTTTTTACATCACACACTGTGAAAACCCTGGCATTCGCCAGGTCTGGCAGGACATGTTCTATCGTTGGTAACGGAAAGTGCTGCCTCTTTAGTGCTCTGTTTAGAGGTTTGGGATCAATACAGATCCTCAGCTTTCCCAATGGTTTCCTAACCAGGACGATGTTACTGATCCAATCTGTGCTCCTTTCAACTGGGGTAATTATTTCTCTTGCCACCAGGCTGGTCAGTTCTTGCTTCAGCGGGTCCATCAGAGCCACTGGAACTCTCCGCTTTGGTAGTTTCACTGATGCTATGCTTAGATCCACTTCCAGCTCATATGTGCCCGACAAACAGCCATCACCCTCAAACACCTGTGGGTATTGCTCCCTGATCTGCTCCTTCTCCAGTGTTTGTCCTTTGCTGTCTGTTTGTTGAACTATGTCATCAATGGGCATGATATTTTCTCTCCGTATTCTGACTAGATCCATGCCCTGCACTGCTCTGTTCCCCAGCAAGGGCACAGATGCCTGCCCGTCAACCACCATGAACTCAAGTCTGTACAGCTTCCTGTTCCTCGGATTTCTTATTTTAATCTTGCATTTGCCCAAAGGCCTCAGAGTGCTTTTATTGTACATGACAAGAACCTGTTGCGTCTGCTCCAACTTTGTGTCGGGATTCAGCAGATGTAACGGAAGAATATTGCAACTTGCCCTACAGTCCAATTGAAATTTTACTGACCTATCCCACAGCAGCATGGTCGCAAACAGTTGTCTCCCCTGCGCATTCTCCTGCCCTTCTGCGCGAAGGCTCATAATTTCCTCATAGTCCTCCTCAGTTTCTGCCACACAGTGTATTCGCTTAGCTTGTGCATCCGACGTTCTGCATCTTGAAGCAAAGTGGTTTTGTTTCTTGCATTTACTGCAGACTTTCCCATAAGCAGGACAGCTCTCCTTTTTTCACTCATGTTGTTTCCCACAGTACCTACAGTTCCTAATGGTCTTTGGGCTCGCCCCCTGCGTCCAATTAATTTTCTTAACTGCATGCACCTCTTCGCCTACTTGTCCCTCAATTGTCTTCACATTTTCCTTCGATTGATCCGCTGCTCTGCATATTTCGATTCTTCTTTTTAACGTTAGGTCTGCCTCGCGCAGCAAGCGCTCTCTCACGTGCGAGTCCCGGATTCCGCACACTATCTTATCCCTAATCAACGAGTCTTTTGCAGTTCCGAAGTTGCACGTGTCCGCAAGAACTCTTAATTCAGTCACGTACTTATCAATCGATTCACCCGCGTTCTGGTTTCTGGAGAAAAACCTGTATCTCTCAACCGTTTCATTTGGTTTAGGATTACAGTGTTTGTCGAACACCGCTATTAGCTTGTCCAAAGTTTCCTCCCTTTGCTCTTCCGGCCCGAGTGTTGCCCACAACGTTCTTCCCAGTTCCCTGCCGGTTTCTCCAATCAAGTATTTGAACACTTTTACCTTTGTCTTGTCGTCTGACGCAGCCAAAGTTATGTCCACATACAATGAAAACTCATCCTTCCACGTCCTCCACGTTTTCGCCAGACAGCTGGAATGCCAATCAATGTGGCGGGAGGTTTCAGACCGAGTGCATCCATTGTCTTTTCACGTTCGTTCATGCTGTCCTCCGCTTCTTCTTTCACTTCACTTTCGTCACTCGACATCCGTTAGCGTCTATGAGTTTGATCCCACTTCTGACACCATGTTTTATGCTAGATCTTACATGAATTAAAGAAGACTCGCACACAGATGTAAGTCACTCAGCTTTACCGGAAACTTCAGTGTTTACATTGACAGTTGGTGCCCCCTTATAACCGCACCGGGTGAAACACATACATTGTAACAAAAGCTTTAATAATAATAATATAACTTTCATCCCAAACCGTGCCGGTGAAAGGTAGCACCACGCTACTCCTAACATGCTCGCAGGACTCGATGCGTAGCTGCTAAAATAATCTGTGACGCAATTATGAAATTCACGGCAAGCTGTCCTCGTCTTTCTCGGGCGTCTTCCTCACATTTGAAACGACTTTCTATCCTCTGTCATACGGACAATACGATCATAATTCAAGAGGATGCAGTTTACCTCGGTGCACAATTCCACCGGTCTAAATTTTTCCTTTTGTATTCGAGTGCCGCTGGTGTTCGTTAGAAAAATTACTTAAATAAGCCGCTTCACTGAATAGGCCGCAGGGCTGAACAATTGGGAAAAAAGTAGCGGCTTATAGTCCGGAATTTACGGTACAAGAGGCTCCCTGGAACATATCCTCAGAACCAATTAAAACAAAACATGCACTGTAATGCACAGAGGACGCGAAGATTGACCCACAAAATGGCAACCAGTTCAGGGTGTCCCCCGCAACTCTAATGGGGATATGCAGTGCTGGTAATGGATGGATGGATGGAAGACAACTAGGAAGTGTCGAGATACAACTTTAAAATAAACTACTTGTCAAAAAAATTGTGAAAGAATGTGTGACAAATGAATATAACCTTGGGCTATGAATCTCTAACGGCATGGGCACTTAAGCCTCCATGCAGTAAACATTGGTGAGAGACTTGATTTAAGCAAATCCCTCGACCTGTCTCGAGCCCTCTCCTGGTAAAAGCTTTGTGGAAGGACAGCAAGAAGGCCGGACTAAGCAATCCATTCACTTATTTGTCGCCTCTTTTGTATGGACATTCCATCCTAGCCTGCAGGTCCCTCCGTCTTGTGGGGGTTGCCTTTTAAAGCCCTTTTCGGGTCAGACAAGAATAAATTAACCACACTGTGATGGGCAAGTGAGAAAACGTATGTTGAGTGCAGCGTTGTGCATGATTGCCTTACACAAACGTGGCTTGCCAAGAGAAAGACAAGTGTTCTAAATACGCAAGGAGGAACAAATCAAACGAATTTATGACCGTGCACCCAAACGGGTCAGACCAAGAAAAATAGGCCTCCTGTTGTGAGAGGACTTATTGTTTAGTGGCACCTCTAACGGGGACTGGAATTCTAGCAGAGCATTAGACATGGGTCATGCTGAGGGTGAACATAAAGGTACAACACATTGGGAACAAAACACCTCATCTTGAGCCGTGAGGTTTATTAAATAAATCCCATTTAGTTCCATTTTCCATTGAATGCTCAAAATATCTAATTGAGACTGAGAAAAGAGATTTGGTTACCTTTTCCAGAGAGGTCATGTTTCATTGCTGATTAACTTGAATACGATTACAAAATTAACTTAACAAATAACAAGAAACTAATGCTGAGCTTGAATGCAATGATCATTTAGGGATTGGGATACTATTTTTGGTCAGTTTTTAGTCAATTATGAAATTATCCTTAAGCTTACTCACTATTTAACTATTTCAGAGCATTTCTACATCCAGGATGACAATGTAAGAACAAGGAATACATAATTTTGACATTGTTAATTATTCATTGTATTTTTAGAATACAGTTTTACACCTCAAATTAGGGAAAGCCCCTTTCAAGTTTCTTTGACTTTTTGTTTCAAATTTAAATTGAAGGATTAAACGTACTGTAAATATGCTAACAGTCATGTGCGCATTTAGGCAATGAGTGGTGCTAGATCTCCTGTCCTTGTGTACTCTGTCAGAAAAGTGTTCTTTGTTTTTTTTTCTCTTTAATTTGACCGTGTGTATTATTTGACTGATACATTTTGCTGTGATTTTAGTGTAACTGAAAACATCTCATCCCAGCCATCTCCGGGCAGTGAGCAGGGGACACCCTGAACTGGTTGCCAGCCAATCGCAGGGCACACGTGGACAGACAACTCACTCGCGCAGTCACACCTAGGGACAATTTGGACCGGCCGATTAACCTGACATGCATGTTTTTAGAATGTGGGAGGAAACCGGAGTGCCCGGAAGAAACCCACGCAAGCACGGGGAGAAGATGCAAACTCCACACAGGAAGGTCCGATCTCATGACCTCAGAACTGTGCCGCACACGCGCCAACCACTGCGCCGCCGTGCTTACCCCCATTACTCAATCATAACTTTTTATTTTTTTAGAGAACTAAGTATTTTTTTACCATTATGAGGCGCTAAAATATACACACTGTAGTAAATGTGCAGGTGTTGTTTAATAATTACTGAAAAAGATGGAGAGGTTCAAGAGATTAGCCAGAGGGAGAGCCATCACGAATAATCGTTTACGTGCGTGTACTTTGTTGCGCTTTGCATGCACGACCCTGTTGACTGATTTATTGAATGCAATAATCCGAGCATCAATCCCCATCCTACGCTCTTCTCAGACGACCACTAGAAATGGATCCTTCATCTAAAACCACGGTAAAATGCTTAACAAAAAAATAATACAAGACATGATTTGTTTGAAATGCTTTCACTTTGGACACTGATGAAGGATAATGTTACTGTTTACCTACAGATGGAAAAATATTGTGAACAACTGTTCTCATGAATGCAGAATTGGATGGATACACATTTAAGAAAGCTGCGATTTTTCATAAGTAAAGTGTAGTTGGGCAGTGTGTGTGTGTGTGTGTGTATGTGTGTACGATATTTGATTTAGTAACATATCTTAATCAAAGAGCCCAGTTGATGTAACGCCTCTGCTTGACATGAAATGCATCCCAGGAAACCCTGCCATTGGACGCAATCTCTTTAAGATTGGCTAAATTTGAATGTTGTGTTTTCAAGGACATGTGTCACGTCAAGGCCTCTTAAAAAAAGACACCTACACTGCTCTCTCGTGGCTTCATTTGCCATTGCATTTATTTTTCCCTCGTGATTAACGACAGCTGATATTAATTTGTATGGCATTGTCCTATGACGTGGAGTCGCCCCTTACAGAACAGGTGTATGCTACACCTAGAAAGGGCACTGAAATGTGAAATTAGTGTAAGGATTATCAGTATCAGTTTTAGTTATAGACATTTATTATGGGCCATGCAAAAAAATTCAGGTATAGTTTCCCAGTGGGAAATTCTAATGGAAAGAACTAAAAATGTCAGCTACATATTACCGATATTTTATCTATTTATCTATCCTTCTGGGGTGACCGATAGCAAGACAAACACATACAAAAGCAAAGAAAATTCAAAAAGGGAAAAAGTAGCAAAAACCACACACAAAAATTTTTGAACCATGGCCAACCCAAATTCCCAAACAACCAAACAAGTTAAGCACCTCGGCACCCAAGTTGGTCATGCTTTCATCCCTCCAGGTGAAACAGGACACAAGAAAGCGGCCATGTCACCCGGGTCAGGGTGACACAACACAGTCTTCTGTTCAACAGCAGGGCCCGACAGCTTTCACTGCTTTACCCCTGCCGCATTATACGGGTGCCTTGCCCATTATTTAGAACGTGTCTAAACGTCCCACTATCCTTTTACAACACCTCTCCACTCATTCCTATTACCAACAAGAGCTCTAGCTTTCACAATATTTAGACCTCTTTCCTGCAGTGCACTCATAACAGCATCCATCTACGTCAATTGCAGCCTTCCTCTTGGTCTCCCATCATTTACCTGTGCTCTGTAGAACCTCTTCAACATTCGCTCCTCATCCATCCTCTAACCAATATCTAAATGGGGAGAGATATATCTCAAATATATTTACGCAAATATTATTAGATACACACATTAAATCGCTATTTACTCAAGTTTAAATTGTTTATTTCTTAATAAATCCACACAAGATTAAATATTGCATATGTAAATTGCAGATATACATGTGGCTCTGCAAAATACATGATTCACGTTGGATTCCTTCTTTTAATGGAACTCGAGAAATTTGAAAATTGGCTTTTGTAAGTGCTTGAATTTGGCCATGAAAATGGTGTACGAACTTCTGATATTCTGTTCTACTAAAGTACTGTCCAGTGGTATCGCTACTTACAAATTTCATTCGTTCTGGGAGTAGCTTTGTATCCCGAAAGCTTCAAAAGCAGAGACGGGTTTTGAATCTAAATGTGCTAATCCGTTCCATGCCCTGCAAAAGTACAGTATGATATATTTTTAATAAATCATAAATGTGCATCAGAACATGAAACAAATACATGAAAAAATTAGATTTCAGCACAATAAACACGAAAACAAGAGGCACATAAAGTAAAAAGCAAAAAACAAAGAATCAAGTAAATAATAAAAAAATATATATTTTTCTTAAAAAAACGTATCCATTGACTTATGATTTTGACAATCCGTCAAAAATAAGCGAGGCAGACACAGCACAATGGCTTGATATTTATTGATTAGCAGCGCAGAACTCTTTAGAATAGTTTTTGAGGGCTAATAAAACAGTGCTTCTGAAATTGTATTGATACGTTATAGCACTGAATAATTTGCAACTCCACCAATGGGGACCAAGCTTGCGTGTCATACAGGAGTCCCGTGGGGTCTTAAAAAACTTGAAAAAGTATTAATTTTGATAAACCCGAACTAGGGCCTCAAGACTGTGGATATTAAATTTACCCCTCAAATGTCTTAGGTTTCCCGTGTCTTATCTGTGTTATTTAGCTAACAACTGAATAATAAGTAAACTAACAAAAGTTTGGAACGCCTTGGCAACTTTATCGTTCTCCGACCAAAACCAAGAATGTGTCGGTTGAAAAATGCAAATGTCCGTGTTTTCGACAATCCAGCATTAAGTTGGAGCTTTACATACAGTCAGACTCTTACTTGCTGTCGTCGTCTGAGTAACTTTGGGACGGGAAGTGTAGGTTTAACCCGTTGTGGTCAAGTGATTTAAAGTATCTATTTGGTTTAATATGTCAGGATGTTGTTTTGTGTAATGGAGCCGCAGAAACACACACTCCTCACACCGTTTTTACACAATTTACAGTAATGAAAGATTGCAGCAGAGGTTTATAGGGCTATATTTGTAAAACATTGGCACCAGGTGTGGTGCGCATGTTGTTTAAAGAAAAAATGTGATTGTTACTTTCCCTGTCTTATGTAGTTACTCTTAGTTATTCTGATTATTTCCTAAATGTATGCCAGAATAGGTGCGAGATTAGTCTTACATTTTATTAATGGATGTGGTTTTGACAAGGTCTTAAAAAGTCTGAAAATTGAACTGAATAATTCCTGGGGGAGCCCTGGTCATTAAATATTTGTCACTAACCTATTTAAAGTTACATGCATTGCAATTGCTAATTTACATCATGATCATGTCACTTCTCATATCTACTATCTATTTTCTACTTTCGTTCGTCTGGTAATATTTACAGAAGTGCTCTAATGCCAAATTGAAATGGAGAAAGGAAAGTAAAAAGTGAAGCTATGCTGGTAAACTTTCCATTCAAGTGTGCTAAAGCCGTACTGTTGTTCATGCAGCCAGAATCAGATTGTGTATTCTCATTAACCGTCACTGTTTTTGAGTATACGATCTATAACAGGGGTCGGGAACCTATGGCTCGCGAGCCATATATGGCTCTTTCTGTGAGTACCTGTGGCTCGGAGACAAATTTGATTGCATGCTAATTTTCTCCATCTCGTCCAAAACGTAAGCTATTAATCCTGTTCAGGTACACATAAGGCCATACCAAAACTGATTTCGAAGTAGTGCTTGGCAGAATATATAGGGCACGTTTGTCACTACAATTTACAGTCAAGGTGTCACACGTAAAAAAAAAAAAAAAAAAAAAAAAGAAAAACTTGTTCTGGCTGTACATCCGTTATATAAAACCTCACTATATTATCTGTCTTCAGTGTTCAGATACCTTATGATGAATCCACAGAACACACTGTAAATACGCCAAAACACCGGAGAGAGAACTTAAAGTTTTTTGATTGGGTGAGTGGGAGGGATGGGTGGAGCTATGCAAAAAGTGCAAGCACACCCTCCCATCTCCCGCCCTACGCCGTCTGCACCATAGATAAGCACATCAGGCTCCCTTTTTGCAGAATGTTGTGACGTTTTTACAAAATAACTGCTTACATCTGGTTTTGAAACCAATACGTATGAAAAAAAAGGGTCAAAGTGAGTTTAACCGATCTTGAGTAATTGCAAGAAAGACACAAGTTTAAATTGGTATGTTTGTTGATTTTGGGACACGGGCTCTGGCATTATTCTCTTTTCATAATTTTTATCAAATCATCAAAAATAAATGTGCTGAAGACTAAGTTTTTGTCTGGGGCGCGTGTTTAGCATTATAGTAAATTTGTCTCATAATATATGGCTCTTTCCCAAAATAAAATTAATATATTTTGCTTTTATGTCTCTTTGAGTCAAAAAGGTTCCCGACCCCTGATCTATAATAAGGAGCAACATTATAATTTGTCGTATGACAACATTATTTTGTTATTTTTTTCGTATGATAAAAAGAATAATGGGCCATATGTAGCCTCTGGGCGGTAGTATGTCTGTATTTTACGCAAATAATCAACATTCATGCCATGCTTATCATTTATGGCACCAATGCCTGACTGGGGATTCTAGGCACCATCTCTAGACTCGTTGTCTCTGTATCCGAGGGTTTTAATGCCTTCTGTGCCATGCGTGACTGCTTCCTTGTGTGACTGTGCCAGTTTGGCAATCCAAATATCCACGAGTGAATAATTTTCCTGATTTGCATGTAAAACGTCCTTTATGCATTGGACATATTTTTTATTAAAAGCCCTGATTTGTAAAATCATCTTGCACCAAAATAAACAGATGCATAATTATGTCATATAATGTTCCAAATATACAGCAATCCCTCGGTGTTGCGCTGAAAAAGGACGTGCATTAGGCATTATCCTAGTCATTTTTGTTCTTACAGTATTGTGCATCCCAACTAAATATGACAATCATTGAAGATTGAGTTACTAATTTGTGTGTTGGCTTTTGCCAGAGTTTGCATGATCGATTTGTTCCTGTAGGAGTCAGTAAAAATTTTAGATGGATTGGGCAAAAAACTATATAGGTCAATTCTTGCTTGTAATACATCCGCAAATGTTACATGTGCCTTCAATCTATCAGAGATGTTACAGCATTGGCTATTATGTTATAATTTTCAACCCCTACCAAGTTATTTTATTCAATTTCTTTCACAGTTGATTGCCAATGATTTATAGTTCTTTAAGTTCAGAGTCAACTTAAGAAGTGTGCAAGTTCGCTCAGGAAGCAATTGCAATAAACACAGTTGTGTTATGGGCAGACTGGCATGGGCTTTTGTCTTTGTTGCCAGGAAATGGAGCGTGGTATTGTGGCAATACATAATTCACTATCTTCTCTGTGCTGTGCAATGGAAATACACTATGTTTGACTCTGAAAATGCTTCAAAATCAAATTGATTCATATTTCCACGTATGGGAGTGTCTCATTTTTCCAAATAAATACCCTTGGAGAAAATTCACAGGCGTATATTACTCATTGAGTCGAGTAGTTTGCTTTTAAGTTTTTGGTGGAAGGCTGGAGCCCCTGCCAGTTTGTCCAGACGAGCTTTTGTGTTGAGATTTAATGCATTTCTATTACATCTCTACTGACTTATTGGATGTCCCTTTCCAACATTTTTAGATGCAGTGGTATTGACTTACCTTTACTTTACATCCATCAAGTAGCTGTTCTTACTTAACTTAAAAGCCAGTCTCTTCAGTGAATATTACAATTCCTTTAGCATTTCAGAAGGAACAAAAACATTATTTTTAATTTTTAAATTAATTCATGTATATACCGAATAGTATTTTTCAATAACTGATCGTACCAACTAGCACTGCGTTGTTCACATTTTGGTTTTGTTTTCCTAATTTTATTTTTTTATCTAGTGTTTTTCATCATATTTAAGCTTATCATTTTCTTTATTAAGGATTGTTTTTTAAATGATATACATTTTAGGTATGCTTGAATGGAATTCGGGGGTGCTTGAGCAACCCCCCAAAACAGATTGATTACGCCCATGGGTAAAAGTTCACTGTAGATTGAAAGACGCCATATGAATTGCATCATTCAACTATATTCAGGTTTACTTTGAATGTTTTTGATAAACTTGCTGGCGATGACTGATGTGTTGTTAAGGTACTTCAGGTGCGAAGGAGTGACAGTTAGCGTTAAGAGTACATTTTTACTAATGATTTTCTAATTATAAGTAGAGGAGTAACCCACCGTATTGCTATGGCAGTTGTGTTCCAATATTTTACCCCTTACTGAGAAAAGTAATTGCATTCCAGGAACAGGTTCCTTTTGCGTTTTGCGTTAGTCACAACACCGTTAAAAGCTATACAAAAATGTGATCTGACTTGATCTATTTTTAACACTAAAAACGGTATCGTCATAAAAATCCTATTTGAAGAGAAATATTATTGTGTTTTGATATTATTGTTGTAAAGTTTTGAAACATTAAATTAATTGAATTCCTAACTTTTCTGAACCCTTATTTAAATAAGAATATCCAAATTTTATAATGTATCAGCGTAATTTTGTTCACTTTAAAAATCACAGCTATAATGTAAGGTTTACTACGTACAGTACTTGGTGTATTGACAAATGTGGGTGCCATTGTCTCTGCATCTAATTTCCCATACGCATTCTTTTGTTTAGCCACATCTTGTCCCTTGAAATGGTCTAATATTCATCAATGTGTTTTCCGTGATGAGTTTTCTTCTGCATCAACCTCTCTTGAGCTAATTGGAAAGGGTCTATAGTGCATAAGCCAAATCAAATGCTCTCAGCTTGTATGCACTTGTCCCATGTCCCCCATCTGTTTCACCTCATTTTAACACCGCTGAATCCTGGAAATTACAGAATAGAATTTCCTTTATGGTCGATAACAACAGAATGAACATTGTTTATGAAATTAGAAGTGTAAATCCAGGATAAACATATTCAAATTTAAAAAGAGAAAAATAAGATTTGAAAAAAGAATGTTAGGGTGAATAGGCAAAATTTACAAGGTAAGTGCATTCAAACAATATTGCAATAAAAAAGTAGCACAATAACATAAGCAGCAGAGTCGAGAAATAAAATATAAATGCTCTTTTTTCAACACATAGGCAAGATATTTAGTGAAGGCTCAGGGGAAGAAGTTGTCTCTGATCCTCTTAGTCCTTGTTTTAAAGGACTTAGAGCATCAGCTAGGGGACTGCAGTCAAAGAGGTGGAGCTGCCATGTCACACTGAGCTAAGGTCACCTGGTAGACACTGAGCTGTTGGTCACGGATAATAGAGTAAACATGTAAGACCTCCTACAGGGAGAAATGTGCCCTCCAATCCCCCTCCCCTGCCCTATGTGACCAAAGCCCCCCTCCCCAGCCCTTCACATCCCACTGACACTCACACAGCATGTGGCTGATGTACCAGTGTTCAATCAGGCCAAAGAGGTTCATCCCTCACAGAATGGAAGGCTCCTTATTTAGCATTCTCGCCCGCTGGGAGCAGCTCAAAGTACATGTTTTGGTTTACCCTTTTGTTTAGAAATGCTTTTGATGGTGTATATCATCCCATAATGCCACTCTCACATCTTTGGAAACATGTAATCCTCAAAAAAATAATTGTTGACCTTCACCACATCATCTTCTCCATAAAACTGATTATTGCCACATTCTCCTGCTGCGTGCCTGTATTTGTTTGTGGTCGTGGGCTTGGGATGCTTGCCAAATCCCAAATGTCTTGGCTTTAAGTGTTGTGGCTGCCGCGGCGACACTTTCTAGAATTTGAGGTTAGCCCTTGGCTACTTTCTGTTTATGAAAGATTCCTTACCCTTTTTTTAAGGTTGAGATAATGTTAACTTTGTTCAGGTTTTCATTTGTCTGCAGTAAATTCTCAGCAGAGGTAAGATCGGGCCTAAAGCATCCAGCCTCTCCCAGGCCAAGGGGGTACGACCAATTCATTTGATTTACAGGACCGAGCCTGAGGCAAACAGAAATGTCATATTCTATTTGTGAGGGCTCAAGAGAAGGAGAGGTGATTTATGAAATTAAAGCAGTTGTTCCCAAAGTGGGCAGTGGAAAGATCTGGGGGGGGCGGTGAGGAAGAAGGGGGAAGTAGGGGGCGCTAGGGGGGCAGCATTCTGAAGTCAAAGTCAGAAGTTTGAACGTTTGTTTGACTATTTGTAAACAACATGATAGGGCTGCACGATTAACCAAAATTGAATCGACATTTTTTTTCAAGGTTTTATAGTGAATGATAGTTTTGGCCAATCACAATTGTTACTGTTCGACTTTTAAAAGCGCCGACCAATCAGAGGCAAGTCTTTATGATAGCTCAAGACAATAAACGTGATTAAAAGTTTGCAAGCACCACACTATGCCACACCCACCGTGTGAGCTCTTTAGGAGTCATAGTTTACTCCGTAAACATAGTCCTAGAGTCAACAAACGAGAAGGAAGCGAAGCTTGCACCGAAGAAGGGCGGTATATAACTTGTTTGGACCTAGTTTGGTTTTGACGAAGCGGACGTGGATCAGAAGAAAAAGCCCGTTGCAGAATTTGCTTTCGCATAGTCGCTAGGTCCAGAGGAAACACAAGTCATTTTTACCAGCACTTTAAAAAATTATCACGGCATGTAAAAATGATTACAAGTAAAAAAGACAAAGAAGGCGCATCTACAAGTGGACTGAGAGGTAAACAAACTTTGGTTCTAGGTTTGTGTACTAGTGGCTTTTGGACTGGTTCTGAGATTGTGAACTGTTACTGATCGCAAAAAAAAGCTGTGGTTTTAGAATTGAATACTAGTATCGTAGATTTTTGCAATCCGGGGATGGAATAAGTGCTTGCTCTGTCCACTCCACCCATCGGCCCGGTATTGCAGTACCTCCGGGAACGGTGTATTCGCAATTAATCGCAGCAAGGCTTTAGGGCTGGGACCTTAGCTTGGCCTTTTGGCTGAGAGCAAGTGTCCCAGCTCCAAGGCTTTGTAGCGTATTATGAACTGACCGATAACGGATAATGGATAAGGAATAACGAAGATAGAACAATAACCCTTAAAAACCCCAAACCTCCATCAAAGCCGCATTTGCGCCCTTCACACCGTAAGAAAAAAGTTTGCAAAGGCACAAAGAAATAACCAATGCTTTGACCCGCTAAAAAAGGGTAGGTAACACTTTTTATTTTATTTATGCAAGTTAATAAGTGAAATGGTATAATAAGAGCAATAAATAGTTGTAGCAGTAGTGTTAATAAGATAGCAGGAATGGTGGGTTTCTATACATAACCAACAATGTTCCATCATTGACAGATTTTTGACCTGACAATTGTAAAGGCCTGCCTTCGTTTTGACAGGTTGAAAATTGGGTCATAAACCACAGCAGCAGTACATCCTTAATAATTGAATGCAAAACTTTAAGGGAAAGAGAGGCAGAGATGCCAATAATGAATGGTGGATGATAACAAGGGAAGCTAAAGAGAAGCCCGGCTTGACTCTAACTTATTTACAGTTAAGGCCCAGCCTCAAACTTGGGCTTGAGCTTTAGATCTTACCTCTGATCCGCAGTTAGATGCATTTAACAGTTATTTGGATGGTATCAAGTGACCATGTGAGGCATGGAAAGTGGGTCAGCAATGAAGCAGTTTGACTTTAACTTATTCAATGCCATAACATATAAATATGTTTACAGAAGCATTGTCCCTGAGTGCCAAAATGTCACAAAATATTTTCTTTAAAAAAATAAATAAAAAAATTGTATAAAACGTTTGGCGCTACTAAACTGTAATCATTTTAATATTACAAATCACCATCCAATGGCAGTATTGGCTTTGATCAGATCTTTGACCACACATCAAGGCAGACCCCACCTCTTTTACCGGGGAATGACTGCGTAAAGGTGGCTCCATGCAGCGAGTAGGCATACAGAAGCAGTGTGGGGACTAGAATGGCAAAGCCAAATGGGCAACAGAGGGTCAAGAGAGCTTTTTTGTTTCAAAAAGAGATGATAGGTTCCAATCGTCATCGTCTGGTCAGGAGGTACCATGAGAGGTGACGTTTTGTGCACTTTTGAGGGAACGTGATCACCATGGTGACAAGAATCTTGTGAAAAAGCGGGTGCTGAAAAATCGCAAAGTTCATGCATAAGTTTAGTGTTCTTGCAATAAAATGTTATTGTTTGCAGGGAAAATCCCCTTCTGTTAATGGAAAGCATCGTTTGCATCAGGGGTTCAAAATGACAGTTTAAGGCCCCTTCCCGAATATGAATGCTAGAAAGACGGTATGTATTATTTGACCACTGGATGTTGCTGTTTTATGTCAGGCAGCCAAAATAAGGAATACAAACTTCAGAGACTAAAAGTGACCAAAAAGAAAAAAAAATCTTCTCATTTTTTTGGCGCATCCCTTTCCCAATGTTTTGCTTTTTTTGACAACACGTAAAGGCATGACCCACCCTTTTTTTATTCAAAACCCAGTAAAAATTTTCTGCGTGACATTTTTTTAACTTTAAATTGTATGACTTTTCTAAGATTAGTTTCAAAAGTAGAAAAACTGAAATGTTGTTTTTATTCACATTTGCGTATAAAAAAGTGCAAAGATGTCCTTTGAAATAAGGACATCAGGAGGAATAATTTGATACTTTTTTCAATTGATTACATTTTTTCCACTAGGGGGCACTGAATAATACATATCTTTAAGTGCAACCCAATTGGATAATGGATCCATTTATTATAAAATGATTGATTTTGATTCTCAATGCTTAATCTTGTTTATAGTGTGGGGATTTAAAAAATAAATTGAGAACAGTGAAATGTTTTATCACAACTTTTTTGTGGCCCAACCTCGCCCAGACCCTAGCTTCGTCGCCCCCAAGTCACTTGAGTTTGAGACCCCTGGTTTAGATTTTGGATGTATCAGAGATGCAGAAAAGAAGCACCGAAGTGAAAGTTCTCCTTTAACAAAAAGCTGTTTTCTTAAGTTTTCTTGGAAACGAGTATTTTCAAGAAAAATTGAGCAATGTTCAACTGTTGTTTCCTAAGGCTAAAAACATACTTTTTTCTAATGAATGAAGAGGTTTAAAACTTTGATTTGATACGTCCTATGCCATTATAGCAACAGAACCATTTCTGTTGGCCTTCTGAAATGAGTCAAAACGGAAAAAAATGTCTTCCCATTTAAGAGAAACGCCTGGCATTGAATAAGGTAATTGAATTTAAGTAGAGGTCAAGGTCCAGAAATTCATTTAACAAAAAATGCAATTTCATCACTTATTATATCTCCTTGTTGATTTCAAAATAACTGTTTTCCGTCTCGTTTTTCTAGCCGCGCAATCAAGACCAATCAGGACCTTCTTTCTGAAACACCCTGGACAAATATCTTCTATGATGACTTCTGGGGAACCTTGCTCACGCACAGTGGAAGCCACAAGTCTTACCGTCCCCTCTGCACTCTCTCCTTCCGCTTCAATCATGCAGCAGGTGGCCTGGATCCTTGGGGCTACCACTTGGTGAATGTGGCCCTCCACGGTGCAGTGACGGGCCTTTTCACCCGGCTGGCTGGCATGCTGCTCGGAGGGAGCTTATGGAGCCTCGTCGCCGGATTGCTCTTCGCCTCTCACCCAGTCCACACCGAGGCGGTGGCGGGTGTGGTGGGACGGGCCGACGAAGGAGCTGCCTTGTTTTATTTACTTTCCCTGCTGTGCTACATTCGGTACTGTGAGCTCCGGGAAACGGCTGGACCTCTGCGGCCTGTGGCTTGGTTCCTTTGCAGTTTGTTGTGTGCTGCTGGCAGCATGCTGTGGAAGGAGTTGGGAGTGACAGTGCTGGCCTTATCGGCGCTTTATGACGTCTGCGTCTTGCACAGGCTCAAGTTACGACAGTTTGCCGTGCTGCTGTATAAGGTAAACATGTTTACCTTTTGGGTTTTGGTACTCAAGTTTCGTACGGGTGCTTGAAATTCTTAAAAATGTTTGAATTTTAATGTTGTGTTTTCAAGGTCAGGATAATGCTTGACTTTAGGTTGAAGTGCTTAAAAATGCTTAAAATTGTTGCGATGTCAATGTTTCTTGACAGTCAGACTCTATTGACTGCGCAATAAATTAAGATTTCTTTTAGAGTGTGAGAAAATGAAGCTGACGTGACTGTTTGTACTTATTGTGTCACCGACCCCTACTGGGCACACCCATGAGGACAGCTCTATTTAGAAAACCAGCTATTATGGCTTGGTTTACTGAAAGGACCTCTTTCAGGTTCTCATAATTCCTCAGAACTTTTCTTTTTAATGATATACTATCAATAATGATAAAACCAAACTATGTTTCAATTCAGGGGGGGGCGGCAGTAGCTCAGGAGGTAGAGCGATCGTTTTAGGATTAAGGGATTCCAGTTCGAATCCCGGCTTGTCCGTGTTACATGTCGAAGTGTCCTTGGGTAAGACACTGAACCCCCAATAAGCAGGTTAGCGCCTTACTTGGCTGCAAAGATCACGGCCGCTATTGGGAAATGTGAAGCACAATGTAAAGCGCTTTGGGAAGTCATTGACTTGAAAAGCGCTATATAAATCCGAATCATTTCATTTCATTTCAATTAGTAATTTCATGTTTTGCAGCGGATCCAGAAAGACTCATGAAATATAATTTGAAATATTCAAAGATCTACAATTTATTGTGAAAATACAAAACAATTTTCACACTAAACATATGTTAAGTCGAACAAAAACACAAAATCCCTGAAAATGCAAAACGATAAAATAGAAATTAAAAATTTTTACTCTTCGGTTCGATAAATAAATACTTGATAAAATGCAACAAATGATAAAATGCAAAAAAAGAACTACCGTATTTTCCGTACTATAAGGCGCACCTAAAAGCCTTTATTTTTTTCAAAAGCTGACCATGCGTCTTATAATACAGTGCGCCTTATATATGGATCAATATTAAGTCGCAAAGTCTTGCAACTAAGGCAAGCAGCCGCCGACTAGATTTTCCCCCGAAGGCGAAGTAGTGCGCGTTGTATGTTGAAATATATATACACCAGCGTTTCATTTCCTAACCAATGTGTCAATCATTATTTGAATCAGTCACTATTGGCTAAAGTTATTCGGGGGTAAAGGAGGCTGATCCTTTTCATCATTTACAGGCTCGCATAGGCCAAGGGGCGAAACAAAGCCTGCAATTGGCCGAAAAAGATGAATGTGAATCACACGTTGGGTTGCACCACGGCATAGAGAAAACATCTTTTACTACTCTGTATTTGTAAATATTTTACACGGTTGGATTTACTACACTCACGGTTGTAAGAAGACCATGGTTGTGTATCATTATTGAATGTGATGGCTTAGGTGAGCTATGCGGCTTTATATTTTCCCGGTATCTTGTTTTAGAACAATCTTGATGTTTCTGTGATGAGTCTATTTTTAAACTAAATTAAATTCAAAGTGTTTATTGACATATGCACAGTAAAGAACCACGTTTCCCTGCACAATAAAATTCTTACTTTGCTGTCCACACAGTTACCAGCGAAAAATAAAATAGAAACTAAGAAATGGTTGGCATTTCTTGAATCCCAAGACTTTAACCTTCCGAATGATATGTGGAACGATGCATTTGAGTGATTGGTGACATCGTACAGACACTGTTTCTGTACATGTGTGAGACACGTAGCTGCTTCTTTGCAAGCTTTCGGAATGTTAAGGGGGTAATAAGTTTGACTGAACTATCTGACTGTTTTGTCGACGTTCCCATTGTAGCGCCTTATAATCCGGTGCGCCTTATGTATGGAAAATATAGGACCAAAAACTATTTTTTGGTGGTGCGCCCTATAACCCGGTGCGCCTTATAGTGCGGAAAATACGGTATTTACAAAAAAATTAAAATAAATTAAATACAAATTAAAATAAGTAAAACAAAAAGCTAATTTTCAGCAGTTTGAAAGATTGCTTTGGAGCGATCAATATCATTAAAATGAGTCAAAATTTCGCTAATTTTTCTGCTTTTTATACGTAGAGCACATTTTTTGTCTTCTTCAATCCTTACCTATCGCCTTTAGGGCCCTTTCCATGTTTGTTAACAAGTGTGATGTAGCCAGGCTGCGCGTGTATTGTTGAAGCAAAATGGCGGTATTCATGTCACTTTGTAACAGCCCATTGACACTAAAACATCATGGTTCATAAATAGTAACAGCTTAAAACAGCACAAAGTATGTGTTAGAAGCAAGATAGCAACTTTATTTTAGCTATCAAATGAAAATAGAGGACGGTAGCCTTTCTGCTGGGCATTTCTGCCTGACGCGCCTCCTCCGGCGCCTTTGGAATGCTTGTGTGCCCTGAACACTCTGGCCTGACTGGGTCATCAGCTGGGGACCATTGATGTTTGGCTCCTTTAACCCCAGGACATCTCCCGGTGGCGGAGCAATGGCTGGGAAATCTCCCTGCCAACCCCACTGATGCCCTAGGTCAGGGGTCGGGAACCTATGGCTCGCGAGCCATATATGGCTCTTTCTATGAGTATCTGTGGCTCAGAGACAAATTTAATTGCATGCAAAATTTCTCCATCTTGTTCAAAGCTTGATATGTCTATCCTATTCAGGTACACGCAAAGCCAAACCAAAGCTAAATAACATGGTATTACTTCGCAGTATATATAGGGCACGTTTTTCACTACAATTTACAGTCAGTGTCACACAAAAAAGGGGAAAAAAAAAACTCGTTTTGGCTGTACAGCGCTAAAGAATCCTTTATATAAAAGTTCACTATATAATCTGTGTTCAGTGATCAGATACCTTATGATGAATCCACAGAACTGTAAATACGCAAAGACACCGCAAGAGAACTTAGTCATTTGATTGGGTGAGTGGGAGGGATGGGTGGAGCTATGCAAAAAGTGCAAGCACTCCCTCCCATCTCTAGCCTTACGCCGTCTGCGCCAAAAGTGAGTTCATCAAGCTCCCTGTTTGCAGAATGTAGTGACGTTTTTACACAATAACTGCTTGCATCTGGTTTTAAAACCAATATGTATGAAAAAAAGGGTCAAAAGGAGTTTAACCGATCTTGAGTCATTGCAAGAAAGAGACAAGTTTAAAGTGGTATGTTTGTTGATTTTCGGACTGGGGCTCTGGCATTATTCTCTTTTCATAATTTTTATCAAATCATCAAAAATAAATGTGCTGAAGACTAAGCTTTTGTCTGGGGCGCGGGTTTAGCAATTTAGTAAATTTGTCTCATAATATATGCAGGGATCAGAATTTTCCGCGGATCCGCGGATTTCCGCCGTTTTTGAACCCCAAAGGTCATTCCCGTAAATCGTCTAAATTCGATGAGAAAATATTTTGGGGGGGGGTGAGGTATGATACGTGACTGTTTCATCACCTCAAGTTAGCATTTAGACCACTGGTCGATAGGTTCGCTGATAACCAATCAGCGGAGCTTTTGTTCAGAGCATTGGCTTTCTCAAACATGGCGCTCCTTCCGGTCTTTTCAAACGGTGAAATGAGTGTTTGAAAAAGTAAATATGAAAATACTAAGAAAAGAAGACGAGGCTTTTGTCTCCGAGATTGATAAAGGAATCAAGAATAAATTTAAGTGGTCATGGCTGGAGAAGACTGTCACATTAAACGTTAAAATCGGCGCAAAGATCGAGGAAGTTACAGAAACTTTGAGCCAGTTCATCGCAAAGTGTGATGTTCCAGGGAAAGCAAAGTGTCTATACTGTGTCGATCTGATCAATTATGGTACGCGAGGTTGTGCGGCACGGATCGATCATGCTAAAATGAACAAGCACAAAGCAAAAATAGCTTGCCGGCGATCAAATTATGCACTCGGATCCGCATTTAAAATCGGCAGTGAAACTAACAGTAACACCACCGGTTCAACATTATTGGCCGTTCCAAATCCTTCCGCTTCAAATACTAGCAGCAGTCAACCACTGGTTCCCCTGTGTGACAGAAAATCCCACTCTGAGGTATTTATAAATCTATTTATTTATGAAATGATTTTATCTTTTGTGTTTATACAATATTTAGAACAGGATAAACAAAATTTAAAATTTATTATAAACATGATTAAAATAAATTATTTTGTATCATCATGATCATGTTCAATATTACAAATGCTTTTAATGTCAATATATTATTATTTTTTAAATTTATATATATATATATATATATATATATATATATATATATATATATATATATATTATAAAATACATGGTTTCTGTTTTGTTGGATTTAATTCATTCTAGTGCAATTTTCACATAGCAAATAAGATAAATGCTGTTGGCTTCAGGGGGGCTTCGCCCCCCTCAGCCCCCCACCGGGCTCCGCCCTGGACCTGGCCGGGGCCTACGGCCCCTGGACCCTGGCTATTTCAGCTGACAATGAAAATCTCCGTTCTGATCCCTGTATATGGTGTGGCTCTTTCCCAAAATAAAATAAATATTTTTTGCTTTTATAGCTCAAAAAGGTTCCCGACCCCTGCCCTAGGTGTTACTTGAAGGCCCCCAGTTCCTGTCATTCCTCCGCAGCCACAGCCAGAAGCTGCCCTTTATGATTCTAGGACTGTGTACTATCTTTGATTTTTGCAATCCGGAGGTGGAATAAGAGCTTGCTCTGTCCACTCCATGCATCGGCCCGGTATTGCAGTACCTCCGGGAATGGTGCATTCGCAATGATCGCAGCAAGGCTTTAGGGCTAGGACCTTAGCTTGGCCTTTTGGCTGAGAGTAAGTGTCCCGGCTCCTAGGCTTTGTAGCGTATTATGAACTGACCGATAACGGATAATGGATAATGAATAATGAAGATAGAACAATAACCCTTAAAAACCCCAAAACCCCTTTTCTGCCTCTACTGACAGCTCTTTAGTTGCGCTCCGGTTGCCTGCTCCTGTGCATCCAAGGTCTCTGAGGAAGCGGGAGGTTGAGGAGCCCACAAAACCCCTGCGCCCCACCTCCACTGGGCATACTGTTGTATTCCAGCCCGCCTCCCTGCACTCGGCTGCCAGGTCTTCATACTTCGCCCGTTTCCTCTCGTATGCTGCCTCTATTCCCTCCTCCCAAGGGACAGTGAGCTCAACCAGGAGGACCGCCTTGCTGGCTACAGACCACAGGACAATGTCTGGCCGCAATGATGTTTCTGCGATCTCCCTGGGGAACTGCAACTGCCTTTTGAGGTCAACTTTCATTCTCCATTCGCTGGCGGGTTAGAGGAGCCTTCCAGAGTGTAGCGGGCGAGTGGCATTGGTGATTTTGCGAACGTTGTCGCCAGCCCTTGCAAACTGGATGAGGTGATTTGATGGATGAGCTGGCTGACTGTTTGCCTTCTGTCTGCAACCTTCGACTACCTCTGCCAACTTCTTTAGGACGGCATCATGCCGCCACCTGTAGCGGCCTTGGGAAAGTGCCATCTTGCAGCTTGAGAGGATATGCTGAAGGCTCTCATTGATGGTACTACAGAGGGGGCAGATCGCATCAGTGCCTAACCACAGATGTCGATTTTGGGGGCTGGGTAGTGTGTTGTATGTTGCCCGGATCAGAAACCTGAGCCTTGCTTCAGGGATCTTTCACAGGTCACGCCACGACAAAGGCCTGTCCATGACCCCTTCCCAAGTTGTCCAGATGCCCTGTCTGCTCTGGGAAACCGCTTTGATGGTATGGCGTTCCTGCTCACTCCTTATCACTTCCGTCACCACCATCTCTTTCCTCTCCCGCCTGTAAGCCTTTGACCAAAAGAGGGGCACGTCGCTCCAACCAAGACCTGCACGGCCTACTTGGACCCTGCCGACCACTTTGCAATGTTTTAACCTGCCGATTGCCTGGTCAACCTTTCTTCTGCCTTCCACCTTCTTCCTGTTTGAACTTTGGTGCCCGCTGATCTAACAAGATGATCGGAGGACTCTCTCAACTCCAAAACCATCCGGGCCTTCTCCTTCTTATATCCTAGGCTGATGGAATGCAGCGGCAGTTGGAGTATGTTCCGACCCAGGTGGCCCAAGTCTGAGAGGCATCTTGGCAGCCCCAGCCACTTTCTAATATAAGAGTTTGCCAGCCTATCCAGCTTGCTTGCCAGTGAGGATGGGACCTCACTCACCTTCAAAGGCCACATCACCTGATGGTATAGTATGTGCTGGTAACACCATACTTTGTATTTGCCTGGGAGCTGGCTCTGATTGATCCTGGCTAGGCCTTCCGCAAGCTGTTTGCTCACAGCCTCTGCCGCCTGCTTGTCTGAGAGGTCTGCTGTGTAGGAGCGCCCTAGGCTACGGATGGGTTGCTTTAATAGTAACGGGATCTGCTCTCCTCCTGCAGTGAAGATGGTATGGTCTTCCCTAATACCTTTCCTTAGGGACAGGCTTCGGGACTTGGATGGCTTGATCTTCATTCTTGCCCAGCCTACAAGCTCATCAATCCTCTTCAGCATTCTTGATGTGCATGCTGCTGTACGGAGAATGGTGGTGACATCATCGCAACGGTGGTAGCCTTTGGCCAGATGGCAGTTTCACTCCGCCAACCATCTTCCTAGCCCTGATGAGGATGATTTCGAAGGCCGCGATGAACAGTATGGGAGAGATCGAACATCCCATTGCTATTCCCACTTGAAGCTGCTGCCATCCTGTAGTCCTGGTGAGCACAGCACATTTGCAAGTCTGCAAAGTACTTGGCCACCATGCCTTTAATGCAGTCTGGCGTGTGGAAGAAGTCCAAGGCGAAGCTGATTAGCCGGTGCGGGCATTGGCAAGATCCAGCCACACAACATGGACGTCGCACTTCTCTCTCCTTGCCTTTTGTATTTGCTCCCAAATTATTGCAGAGTGCTCCACACACCCTGAAAATCCTGGGACACCAGCCTTCTGGCAGGTGGTGTCTATATAGCTGTTACTTGTGAGGTAGCTGGTCAACCTCTTGGCCATGATGGGAAAAAAAGATCTTTCCTTCCACGTTCAACTTTCCTTCACGTGTTAGAGTTCTGTTCTTTTGGGATAAACCGCTCTCTGCCACTCTGAAGGAATGATGTTCTTCTTCCATGCCACCTGCAGGAGTTTCCACAGGATGTTCAGGACACCCGGGCAGGACTTGTACAGCTTATATGATATACCGTTCGGGCCAGCGGCTGAGGCTGCTCTTGATTTCCGAACCACCTCCCTAACCTCACTCAGTTTGGGGGGAGCAGTGTTGAAGGGGATGACTGGGGGAGCTGGCTGTGGAACATACCCCGGGGATCCCAGCGGGATAGCTTTTGCTGGGTCGCTGAGCTGTTCCCTTATATGCTCCTCAAGCTCTGTCTTTGAGATCTCCAGCGTTCCACTCCTTTTGTCTGTCACCAGTTGTTTTGCATGCTTAAAGTGGTTCTTGAAAAAGTTGATTCTCTCCTTATCCTTCCTCTGACTTCAAACCCTCTTTCTCTTCTTGTCTTGCCTTCCTCCACTGCTTTCGGAGTTGGCGCTGCCTCCACATCAATTGCTCAATCTCTCGTTCTTTCCTCACTTTCTGCTTGGGCGCTTCTCGTCGCTTCTCTTCCACCACCCCAAAACGGCTACTGCATTCCTCGTACAAATTAAACAAGAAAAAAAAACGCAGGATTTCTCCCTTTTTAAGGTACTGGAAAAATTGAAAAAATGGTCTTGAAACTACAATGAAAAAGATATACAAACCCCGAGTACAAGTTTGAGGGAACTGTTAAGCGTGGAAGGCATTGAGGGAAGAGTTCAAATCACAGGGCTTTTAAATCAAATTTATTTTGTACTCTATTTTATCTTGTGTCTGTTTTTTTTGCATTTTTTTGGCCTAGTCCATTTTATATTCCCTAGCAGCTGTACACTAAGGTGTGCGCAATTGCTGGATTGTGGATTGCACACAGCCTCTTACAGTATTATATTACACAACATAATAATCATTATCATCACCATTGTGCAGAAAATAAGGATCCCTGCTGACATCTCGTGTTTGAACTCATATCCAACCTTGTTTGTCTACAGGTGGATTTTATTTTAAATTGTGGAGACAAACACGTAAATCTAAATAATCGGCTATGAAGAGATTTGGAGCAAAATACGTTTTCCAACTTTTGATGCCTTTACTTGATGTCTTCTATTTCAATATGATGTTCCACAGAATGCATTTAAATTATTGGAGTTAAACAGCATGTGGAAGTCGTTTGTGCGTAAAGCATTGCCTTGTGGTGTGTTAAAAGCACGAGAAAAATTGACAATGTGGTAAATGTTTTTACGTTGGGTTTTGCATGTAATCTTGTGAGAATCTGGTGTTGACTAAATGGTGGTTTAAACCAAATACATACACTGTTGCCAAGGGTGAGGTTACAGCTCACAGCAGGTAATTTTTCTTTAAGATAAATTAGGGCTACAACAATGATTTGTTAAAATTGATTCTTAAAACATTGGTAATGGATTTCGTTATTGATTGGTTGTGTTGCGTGATTTATGCGGCAGAGGCTTCAAGGAAATTACATTTTCTAGAATATCACAATTATTTTCAGTACTAGTATGCAGGCTACTCAGATGACCTTAAGGGGCTACTTGTTGCCTTTGCACTCGCATTTTCCTCCGATTTTGCCTCTATTTGTTTTGCACTTTATAAAATGTATCTTACACATTTGTGCTGCATAGCATACATTTCTATGTATTTTTGTGTATTCTTAGGCTATTTGAAAAACACTTTTAATTTTTTGATATTTTAGGTCATTTTTTATTGTTTTATATCATAGATCTTTTTGTTGTTTTGTGCACTATTTTACATCCGTCTAAAACGTAAATATTTGAATAGAGATGGAAATTGAAAATGTATTTTTTGGAAATCTGATTCGATTGATCGGAAAAAAAATTGACTGATTTGTGCATTATTAAAATAATCGTTAGTTGCAGCCCTAAAATAAATTAGGAAGTTTGTTCTGAGTCGGATGCTTTTTAGACGCACCAGTCCTTCATTCTGTAGAGCAGGGGTCTCCTACCTTTTTGAACCAAGAGCAACTTCAAGGGCACCTTGGTAACAGATTTCAGCGTAACATCCATTATCTGCACCGCTTATCCTCAGTAGGGTCGCGGGGTGCTTGAGCTCATCCCAGCTATCTCCGGGCAGTGGGCAGGGGACGGCCTGAACTGGTTGCCAGCCTTTCACAGGTCACACAGACACAGACAATTCGCTCGCTCATTACCACCAAGGGACAATTTGGACCGGCCAATTAACCTGACATGCATGTTTTTGCAATCTGCGAGGAAACCGGAGTGCCCTGAGAGAACCCACACAAGCACGGGGAGAACATTTAAACTCCACACAGGAAGTTCGAACTCATGACCTCAGAACTGTGCTACACACGCCCAAACCACTGCCCCGCCGTGCTGCCCCACTTCCAAAACAAGAATTTTAATTTAATTAGGTAAATAATTGTGATCTGCATTTATATATAGCGCTTTTCAAGTCAAGACTTCCCAAAGCGCTTTACAGTGTGCCTTGCATTTCCCAACAGCGGCCGTGCAGCCATGTAAGGCGCTAACCTGCTTATTGGGGGTATTAGGGGTTCAGTGTCTTAATCAAGGACACTTCGACATGTAACACGGAGGAGCCGGGATTCGAACTGTGATCTCTTGATCCCAAGACAAGCGCTCTACCTCCTGAGCCATTGCCGCCCCTTTACATTACATTTTCTATCTTACTGATAGTTTACATGAGAACCTATTTTTAATGATTAATAATTATCCAGAATGATTCAACAAGGTAGGAAACGGATAGGAAACAAAAAGTAACAAAAAGGAATGTCTATCATCACCAAAGCCATTCTACGACAAGCAATATTTGATTTATTCTCTGATTGTTTTAATTACAAATGCTCAAAAGGAAACAAACAAGAAATCGGAAAAATGACAACTTTCAAGAACGAGGTTGCGATTGCGCACTCACCTCTGCCCTGTGTTACGTCAGAGTTCTCAAATTATCGAACTCTGCTACTTTGATTTTTTTTTTAGGTTATTATATATGTTTTATTCTTTTTTCTAATTTAAATCACCGTAAATGCAATATTTTAAAATCCAGCAAAATTTAATCACATTTTAGACATTGATATCTCATGATTAGGTCTATTTTAGAATGGGCTGGTGGGCACGTGATAATGTTGCCGCTGTTGAGAGCCAACACTAAAATGAGAACCAGAATTTCTTAAAAGTTTTCACCTGAACTGACACTTATCTATTAAGACAATGTTATTTCATAACATCACAGATAATACTTAAAGAACTCTAAACAGAGAACTGTCATCTTTTAAGTGGCTTTCAGTTATATGTGTCCTCTCTGGAGTAAGTTGGGAGGTTGCCAATCTAAATCTATCAATGAAATGAGTGCATTAAGAAAACTATCACCTTTAAAGATATGCAGTGCAACCTATTTATTGCCTCCTGAGTGGATTGAACTCTGTTTCCTTTTCCTTTTTTCCGAGCCAGACTGCGAGGTCTGGAGGCATGCGAGACCGACAGAACGTACTGATTTGGCGCTGTTTTTTATTGCACTGTTCCTCACTTAGCTAAAGCGGTTTGACATTTAACATTGCTGGTTGTAGAGATGGTCTGCTTATCTGATTTTATCTCACATTCAATTATAGTAAAGCGGCTATCCTTCATTGGACCATTGTAGCGTTTGTATTCTGAATAGTTGGAGAGTCCCTTTGACTCTGCATGCCAAGACATTCCCCCCATGTTAAATTGGAAGAGATTGAGCGTCTGACAGTCTGTCACTTGGGTTTAAAGAAAAAAGTTCACTCCAGCCAATGTTACAAATATTAGTCTTTTTTTTGGCAAGAACATTCGTCAAGATACGTTCCATATAAAGAAGGGCTGCTTTTTGGATTTGTTTTAAACCGTCTTGTGTATTTTTACTGTTACAAACAATACTGACACTTGGTTGAAAGCATTGTTGCAAAGGGTTGGCATCTAAAAAGGCAAATAAAAAGTCAACAACAACAACATCATGTGTAAAGCAATGTAACAAAAAAACACATTTTCTTGTGAAATTTTTAAGTTTAAAGTAGGATTGGATACGCACCATGAGTGAGCTACAGGAGCCCAACCAGACCAGCTGAGTGCTTGTCCAGCCCCCCTCCCATTGCTTTTTGCAGCTCAGATGACATCAGCCTGATCAAAGGTGTTCTTCAGTGCCGTCTATTCCGTGCGGACCAAGATGGCATCCTGACTTTACACCAAATGCAATCTTGGCTTAACGCGTTAACTTTGGACTTGTTAGACACCTCAAACAACACACCCCATCTTTAAGTAAATCTTAATAAACACCGAAGTGCTGTCAACCTGATAAGGTCAAACATAGTTGCTATAAATTGTTTGTAAATGTATCTGAAGTAGAAATCTAATGCAAGCAGGCTTGCCATTGCCTTTATAAGAATTGGGCTTACAGCAGTTACTTTGCTACACTTCTGCACTCCGTGTGTCATTTAAACAAGCTGTTGTGCTTCATTAAAGCTTAGCCATGTCCTGAGTTACTCACAGGGGAAGAATTTAAACAATTTCAGTGCGGTGCACTGTAGTCATTGTTTGTCCACAAAATAGCCATTTATACTCTTTTACCGGTCTACAAAAATGTGTTCTAAAAGTCGGAAATACAGCATTTGACTATCATTTATGTCTCTTGTACTCACATATATCAAGAGAACAGAGGCAAAATAATGTTAGATGTTCCTTCAGTGTCCTTATATGCTGTGAATGCCTTAGGGCAGGGGTCGGGAACCTATGGCTCGCGAGCCATATATGGCTCTTTCTATGAGTATCTGTGGCTCAGAGACAAATTTGATTGCATGCAAAATTTCTCCATCTTGTTCAAAACTTGAGGTGTCTATCCTATTCAGGTACACGCAAAGCCAAACCAAAGCTAAATAACTTTTGTATTACTTCGCAGTATATATAGGGCACGTTTTTCACTACAATTTACAGTCAAGGTGTCACACAAAAAAAGGGCGGAAAAAAACTTGTTTTGGCTGTACAACGCTATAAAAGTTCACTATATAATCTGTGTTCAGTGTTCAGATACCTTATGATGAATCCACAGAACTGTAAATACGCCAAAACACCGGAAGAGAACTTAGTCATTTGATGGGGTGAGTGGGAGGGATGGGTGGAGCTATGCAAAAAGTGCAAGCACTCCCTCCCATCTCTCGCCCTACGCCGTCTGCGCCAAAAAAAGCTCATCAGGCTCCCTATTTGCAGAATGTTGTGACGTTTTTACACAATAACTGCTTGCACCTGGTTTCGAAACCAATATGTATGAAAAAAAGGGTCAAAAGGAGTTTAACCGATCTTGAGTAATTGCAAGAAAGAGACAAGTTTAAAGTGGTATGTTTGTTGATTTTGGGACAGGGGCTCTGGCATTATTCTCTTTTCATAATTTTTATCAAATCATCAAAAATAAATGTGCTGAAGACTAAGCTTTTGTCTGGGGTGCGGGTTTAGCAATTTAGTAAATTTGTCTCATAATATATGGTGTGGCTCTTTCCCAAAATAAAATTAATATTTTTTGCTTTTATGGCTCTTTGAGTCAAAAAGGTTCCCGACCCCTGCCTTAGGGACTGAAATTCCTCTGATGAATTATGATGAGAGCGCTTTGAGAGCATAGTATATGATAGATGCTTTGAAAGTGTAGCCCAGATGAAGAACAATACTGTTGGTGATGTCATGCCAGCAGGACAATCCATTAGCGCAACCCACTATTTATCATCAGCAAAAGTAGACAGGTTGGTCTGAGGACACATTTCTGTCTGCTGAACTAGACTCTGAGAAATAATTTCAAAATCTGGACCCAGGCCCTGCTGGCCCTCAGTGGATGTCAAATTGACATGCTTTATCTCTTCGCACCTCCCTTTTTCTGTTCACACTTTGGCTGATAGTACAAGGTCACTGCTCGAGGCGAGTCTGTGTGTGTATGTGTGTTAAACACCCTTCTGCAAAATTACTCTGAAGTTCATAGAATCACAGAGCTGAACATTTTCTAAAGCGTATCATTGCACAAAAACAGCATGCTTCGTGAGAATTTGATTTGGTCGGTATCACAGAAAAAATAAACCAGTGTGTGTGTTTGTGTGTTTTGCTTTTTAGTTAGCTTTAGAGCTTATTGTCAAGTATTACTTTACCAGATCAGCACACAGTTTGATGAGAAGAAAGGCATAGTGTAACAAAAGCCGGCACAGTATATACACTCGGGATATTACAATAATATCAGAAATAATTAATAGGGATAATTAATGTTTGTTCTGATTGTCGCTTTGTTACGCCCATATTATCAAGAGAAGTTAACAATGCGTGAACCTTCCTCGTATTACTTAATTATCTCAAGCTTTGTTTCCATTATAATTTTCTTGCCTCTCCCTTTACCCTCACTAAGTTTTTGGACCCATATCTGAACAAATGCAATGTTATTATGTGGGATTCTTAACTGAACAATGTGAGAAAATGGGAGCATTGTGGAGGAGATTACAGTCAGTAGCATATTGGCATCTTCACAAATCTTTGACGCAAACCAATATGCGCAGACACTGCAAAGTTTGAATTTTGTACGTTTTTGGTTACATTAAATAAGTTGTTGTTGATGTCCTATGTTGGGGAAAAAGCCCTGGCGAGGGGCCCAAAAACATTAGAAACCACATCGCAATTTGAAAATATCTTAAGCTAGAGACACCGTAACCTGTGGTCTTCTCTGTTACAATGTATGTGTTTCACCCGGTGCGGTTATAAGGGGGCACCAACTGTCAATGTAAACACTGAAGTTTCCGGTAAAGCTGAGTGACATACATCTGTGTGCTAGTCGTCATTAATTAATGGAAAATCTAACGTAAAACATGGTGTCAGAAGTATTATCGAACTCATAGACGCTAACGGATGTCGAGTGACGAAAGGGAAGTGAAAGAAGAAGCGGAGGACAGCATCAACGAACGTGAAAAGACAATGGATGCGCTCGGTTTGAAACCTCCCGCCACATTGGATTGGCATTCCAGCTGCCTGGCGAAGACTTGGAAGACGTGGAAAGATGAGTTTTCATTGTATGTGGACATAACTTTGGCTGCGTCAGACGACAAGACAAAGGTAAAAGTGTTCAAATACTTGATTGGAGAAACCGGCTGGGAACTGGGAAGAACGTTGTGGGCAACACTTGGACCGGAAGAGCAGAGGGAGGAAACTTTGGACAAGCTAATAGCGGTGTTCGACAAACACTGTAATCCTAAACCAAATGAAACGGTTGAGAGATACAGGTTTTTCTCCAGAAACCAGAACGCGGGTGAATCGATTGATAAGTACGTGACTGAATTAAGAGTTCTTGCGGACACGTGCAACTTCGGAACTGCAAAAGACTCGTTGATTAGGGATAAGATAGTGTGCGGAATCCGGGACTCGCACGTGAGAGAGCGCTTGCTGCGCGAGGCAGACCTAACGTTAGAGAGAAGCGTCGAAATATGCAGAGCAGCGGATCTATCGAAGGAAAATGTGAAGACAATCGAGGGAGGAGTAGGCGAAGAGGTGCATGCAGTAAAGAAGATTACTGGGACGCAGGGGGCGAGGCCAAAGACAATTAGGAACTGTAGGTACTGTGGGAAACAACATGAGTGGAAAAAAGAGAGCTGTCCTGCTTATGGGAAAGTCTGCAGTAAATGCAAGAAACAAAACCACTTTGCTTCAAGATGTAGAACGTCAGATGCACAATCTAAGCGAATACACTGTGTGGCAGAAACTGAGGAGGACTATGAGGAAATTATGAGCCTTCGTGCAGAAGGACAGGAGAATGCGCAGGGGAGACAACTGTTTGCGACCATGCTGCTGGGGGATAAGTCAGTGAGATTTCAATTGGACTGTGGGGCAAGTTGCAATATTCTTCCGTTACATCTGCTGAATCCCGACACATAATTGGAGCAGACGCAACAGGTTCTTGTCATGTACAATAAAAGCACTCTGAAGCCTTTGGGCAAATGCAAGATTAAAATAAGAAATCCGAGAAACAGGAAGCTGTACAGACTTGAATTCATGGTGGTTGACGGGCAGGCATCTGTGCCCTTGCTGGGGAACAGAGCAGTGCAGGGCATGGATCTAGTCAGAATACAGAGAGAAAATATCATGGCCATTGATGACATAGTTCAACAAGCAGACGGCAAAGGACAAACACTGGAGAAGGAGCAGATCAGGGAGCAATACCCACAGGTGTTTGAGGGTGATGGCTGTTTATCGGGCACATATGAGCTGGAAGTGGATCTAAGCATAGCACCAGTGAAACTACCAAAGCGGAGAGTTCCAGTGGCTCTGATGGACCCGCTGAAGCAAGAACTGACAAGCCTGGTGGAAAGAGAAATAATAACGCCAGTTGAAAGGAGCACAGATTGGATCAGTAACATGGTCCTGGTTAGGAAACCATCGGGAAAGCTGAGGATCTGTATTGATCCCAAACCTCTAAACAGAGCACTGAAGAGACAGCATTTTCCGTTACCAACGATTGAAGATGTCCTGCCAGACCTGGCGAATGCCAGGGTTTTCACGGTGTGTGATGTAAAAAATGGATTCTGGCATGTGAAACTGACGGAGCACTCCAGTTACTTGACAACATTTGCGACGCCATTCGGAAGGGTCAGGTGGAGGAGGATGCCGATGGGGATCAGCCCAGCTCCTGAGGTGTTTCAGCACAGGCTGACACAGGCACTTGAGGGGTTACCAGGCGTACGCATTATTGCTGATGATATCCTGATTATTGGAGAAGGGGAATGTCAGGACAGGGCAGTAAGGGACCATGACGAGAAACTGAAAAGACTCCTTGAGCGATGCAGGTCATGCAACATCAAACTGAATTTTGACAAACTGAAGTTGAGACAGAAGGAGGTTCCGTACATAGGTCACAGGCTGACATCGGAGGGCTTGAAAATTGACCCGGAGAAGGTACGCGCCGTACAAGAAATGCCTAGACCCACCAACATTAAGGGCCTACAGAGATTGCTCGGAATGGTGAACTATCTCGCAAAATTCTGCCCACACCTATCGGATAGCTGTGAGGTCCTAAGGCAACTGACACACAAGGATGTGATCTGGGAATGGACTGACATACAGGACTCTGCCTTTGGGACAATAAAAGGTATGATAGCCACAGCACCAGTATTGAAATATTACAATCCAAGGGAGGAACTCACTCTACAATGTGATTCATCCGAAACTGGGCTGGGTGCAGCACTTTTGCAGGGGGGCCAACCTATAGCGTACGCCAGTAGGGCACTAACCTCTACAGAAAGAGGATATGCACAAATAGAAAAGGAGTGTCTTGCCATTCTATTTGGAGTCGAAAAATTTCACCAATACACCTATGGCAGAAAGGTAGTGGTACAGTCTGACCATAAACCACTCGAAACCATCACACGGAAGCCTCTGCTTAGTGCCCCAAAGAGGCTACAAAGAATGCTATTAAGGCTTCAGACATATGACGTGGATATAGTGTTTGTTCCAGGCAGGCTGATGCTTGTTGCAGATACGCTGAGCAGGGCATACCTACCAGAATGTGCAGTTGAGGGTTCAGTTGAAGCTGAAGTTGCAACGGTGAATATGATTAATTACTTACCCATTTCAGGGGAGAGACTAAAAAAAATCCAAAGTGAGACTGAACAGGACCAGGCCCTCCAGGTGCTGAAACAGAGAATACTGCAAGGATGGCCGGAAGAGAAAGGACAGGTTGAGCTGGAGGTGAGGCCATATTTTTCTATGCGAGATGAGCTAGCTGTGCAGAATAATGTAATCTTTCGGGGAGAAAGGGCTGTCATCCCAACAGCTCTAAGACAAGAAATTATGGAGAAGATTCATGCCTCACATTTAGGGATTGAAAACTGCATCAGAAGAGCAAGAGAATGTGTGTATTGGCCGGGTATGCATGAACATCTTAAGACATATATAGGGAAGTGCCAAGTGTGCAGGGAAGTAGACACTCGACAACAGAAAGAACCATTACTGAGCCATGACTTCCCATTGAGGCCATGGGCAAAAGTGGGTACAGATATTTTCACCTTTAATAATAAAGACTACGTAGTGACTGTGGACTATTTCTCAAATTTTTGGGAAGTTGATTATCTGCCTGATACCAAGTCCACCACAGTCATCCACAAGTTAAAGGCACATTTCGCTCGCCATGGTGTGCCTGATGTGGTGTTTTCGGACAATGGCCCACAATATAGCTCACAGGAGTTTAAGAGATTCAGCCAGTCTTGGGAATTTGAACACATAACATCGTCGCCCACATATCCCCAAAGCAATGGAAAGGCAGAGTCTGCCGTCAAGACGGCTAAAAGATTAATGGGGAAAGCCCTGCGGGCAAAGTCGGACGCATATCTAGCCATACTGGCTCACAGGAACACTCCCACGCAGGGTTTCCAGGCCAGTCCTGCACAAAGACTGATGAGCCGACGGACAAAGACGCTACTGCCCATGTGTGAAAGTCTGCTTAAACCTGCGATTGTGGACACTGGTAGCGCTGTGCAGGAAAACAAGCTCAGACAAGCTCGTTATTACAATAGGGGGGCTAGAGGACTACGGCCTCTGCAGAATGGAGAACAGGTGCGAGTACAGTCACATGTGGCCGGACGCACTGTCTGGACACCTGCAGCGGTGGTACGACAGGACCGGAGAAGGTCCTATTCGGTGGAGCTGGATAACGGGACTGTGCTGAGACGCAACCGTAGACACCTGAGGCCAGCACCAGGGGTCTCATCAGCAGCAGAGACGGTCAGCGGGGCGGTGCCCACCTCAGCCCCTAGTGGTGGTGATTACGTCACAGACACACCTCAACCCTGCTCAACAGCTGCTGTGCCGGATCCTCAGATGGCCCAGACTGTTGTCACCACCACCAGATGCGGCAGGGTTGTTAGGAGGCCTGCACACCTCCGGGACTTTGTTTAGCACTATGTGAAAAAAAAAAAAAAAGGGGGAGATGTTACAATGTATGTGTTTCACCCGGTGCGGTTATAAGGGGGCACCAACTGTCAATGTAAACACTGAAGTTTCCGGTAAAGCTGAGTGACATACATCTGTGTGCTAGTCGTCATTAATTAATGGAAAATCTAACGTAAAACATTCTCTAAAAGGGTTCAAGCAATCCATATTGTTGAGGCTAGTCCAGCTGTGAATCAAATAATTTAGGTTATGTAAGTAACAAAAAGGAATGTCCATCATCACCAAAGCCATTCTGCATTAATCCATTTGGTGTCTCATATGTTTCCTCCTAAAACATTTAATTTTTAATGAATGAAAATAGACTCTTACTAAGTTGCACAACACTTACTGTAATCACTTTTAGAAGGCTCAGGATGCAATAAGATTGGATGAAGACATTCATCAGTTTCTGGCTTCCACTAAAAAAAAATAGCTGTTTCATGCTTCGAACATACATAAAGTCCTTTTAACATTGTCAATGGCATTACCCATTTTTGCTGCATGTTGTGATACTTTGGTCTCAGGGTGCCATGTTAAAGGAAGAGGACGAGTGCCGCAATAGCAAGGCACTTTAAAATGAATGAGAGCGCTGGCTGAGTGATTCTGTGCTATATTCAGGGTTCATATGGGTGCTTGAAATCCCAGAAAATGTCTGAATTTTAATGGTGTGTTTTCAGGGTCAGGAAATAGCTTGAATTTGGGGCAAAGTGCTTGAAAACGCTCGAAATTGATTCCATTGACATGTTTCTTGGCAGTCTGACACTGAAGACCGAACAATAAATGAAGGAAAATTTAAAAAAGTGTATGAAAATGATTCTTATGGCCTGCTCTGGTGGCTTGTCATTTTGGCGTTGTCTTGTGAAGCGTCACCACCTCCTACTGGTCGCACCCAACAGGACAGCCACCTTTGGAACAGCTTTTTAGATTTGTTGTTTTTTTAATGATAATAAAACCTTATGCATTAAATTATTTAGTCATTAGTATTTGTATGTAATTGTTTTGCAGGGATTCTAAAAACACGTTTATTAATTCATAATCAATAAAAATATAAGATCCACCAAAAACAAATTGGCAAAATACAAAACAATTTAAGCTGTTTACACACTAAACCGATTTAGAGTCAAACAACACAAAATCACGGAAAATGCAAAACAAAATGATAATAAAAATATTAACTTTTCAGTATTATAAATAAATGATAAAATGCCCCTAAAATATCTATTTACAATTAAATTTTAAGTAATTTAGACACTGATCATCTGAACAATACGCAAGAAAATATAAAATAAAAAGTAAAACAAAAAGCAAAAGATTAGCATTCTCTTAATATTGAAATGATGAATGCACTCTGCTTCGGAGCAATCAATGTCATTATTATGATTTAAGATTTGGCTTATTTTTCTGCTTTTTATGTATGCAGTACTTTCTTTTATTAGCTTTTGTATGCAACTCAATTATTACGCAACACCTACAGAGCCCTTTCAGCGTTTGTAAACAAGTGTGACGGATTAAAGCTGTCCGTGTATTGTTAAACCAAAATGGCAGAATTTAATCAGTTAATACCAGCCAATTGACACAAAAAGGATCATAAAAAGGAACAGCTCAAAATAACACAAAGTATATGCTAGCAGCCAATTAGCGACTTTATTTTAGTCATCAAAGTCAACCAAAAAACAAAACGTTATTTTGATCGGCACTAGTTTTCTTATTGGAAGTTGGCTTGAATAGACTGAGTCAACCAAGAAACAAAATAATTTCTCTAGAATATCACAATGACCCAGCGCTCTTGCGCTATTTTAAGAACTGGTCTGCTAGCTACTCAGCTGTTCTTAGGGCACTTCTTGGTGCTCATGGGCACCACGTTAGTGACCACAGGTCTGAAATAATTTGTTTTCTATTTTTTTGCTATATCATTAAGACTTGTTCTTCATTGACCTTAGCATTTGCCCAGTGCTATTGTTTTACATGAACATGGCAAAAATACTTATTTTTTCTTTCCTTCCATATTTCCATATTTATTTTCAGTCCACAGGAGAATATTGTCATTCATGAATTATTGCTTGTATACTTTATGAACTTAATTTACCCAGAGGGAGTTGTATTCAATACAGTGCTCAGATAAAATGATTTCTTTATTTTCTCAAACCATCATGTCTCTTTTGCAGGGATGTGTTTATGGGTTGATTTTTGAAAAGCATTCCAGAAACGATCCGATTTAACTAAATCCTGGTCTGCATCTGCATTGCACTGCACTCATTACCAAAGAGCACTTTTGTAGCACATGTCCAATAGAAAGATGTTCTATCTCATCATGGCACTTAGTTATGACAAAGAATTGCAATGTCAAGCTTGGGAGGTAATGAAATCGGAAAAGAACGATACACATATATACACTCTATATTCAAGTTAGACCCCAAAATAAACGCGTGTAACGCTACTTGTGATTCACTTTTCAGCTCCATTATTATATGCAAGTGTGCACAATCATTGATTGATTTCTGAAAAAGAGAAGTCAAAATAGTCATACAGATATGTCCAAATAATTTGCCAAAATTTCTCAAAACACACAGTTGAGAAGGTTTTTGTTCTTTAAAAATATTATACAAAAACATGTACTATTTTTTCACATTTTATATGTTTTAGAATTTTGGAATTCCTTTGAACAAAATGTATTAATTTTATTTATATAATTTTCATTTTCTCTTTTATTAGCATATTTGATATTGAGGTGTCCAAAGTAATGACTGCAATGTTTTGGTAGTTGGATAATGTTCCTTATTACATTTTTCAACGGGTAACTGTATCGGATTACATTTTTAAAGTCACCCTCCCAACGCTGGTGACGGTGATATTTGTTTCACCAAAACAACGCTGCATATCGATTAAAGTGTCTTAAACTTACACTCTCCAGATGACACCTGGACTTTAGTTGGACTAAATCTTCCCTCTAAAGAATCAGTAAAAAATATCAATGTAGTCTGCTCTTTTGATATTTATAAGACAGACTTGTAACAACCCAAATGAAGAAAACTGTCAAAGTTGCTTCTTCCACTTGCTCTTTTTAATTTGAATGTGTGGGCACGATCACTGGCCTTCACCCAGCGTTCAGGTCTTTATGGTGCATATTGGATTGATTATCACAGCGGTGTAAGAAAACCGCATGGGGATCGTCTCCACATAAGTAGTGGAAAGAATCCTGCTGCACAATACAGAACTACTTTTGAAGGGTAAATAAGTTAAACTCTCTTAGATGTGTGTCTTTTTCCGTTATTTCTTTCCATGAGGTCAAACTTTGATACCGTGATCATAAACGTATGTGTAACTTTTGACCGATAGAGCTTAGAGCAAACAAGACATTGATGTAATATAGTATACTTAATATTAATATTGATGTAGTATTAACGGTTTAATTTTCTCTAGCATAATTAGGTAAAGTAAACCCTGTGTTAGATTTGTACAAAATCCTTTAACAATATGCAAAATGCTCCATGCTGATGTAGGATTAACATTAATTATATCTTGGAATATTGTTTTTTTACATCATATATATTTGTAAAAATGTGCTTTAAGGGTGCAGAAATACTTAGATACAAAGTTTTAATATTGGACTGTTGAAAACCTTTTGTATAATGTGCACCCTTACCTGGAGTTATTTTTTTAATATAAAAAAAGTGCATGCAATACATGAAAAATTGCGGTGCTTAGCACGCGAGACCTCGCTTTGCATTGAGCTCTGCTACATCAAATTTAAAATGTTTCTTGTGTCAATCTTCTCAACCGCCACTATGTCATCTCTGATTTTTGGGCCTGGGGCTTTGATTTGTCGTCTCAATGATCAAGCACAAATCTGGTGCTATTTTTAAAAAATGGTGGTGTCAGGAACAGAGGCAGACCATTACATGACCCAGCAGAGCAATTTAATCTTTTCAGGAAGTGACACTGCACTGTAATCCGTCTCCCTGGCCTTGTTGTACTCCTCGGTGTGTGCTTTTGGGCGCTTACTCGTTTATGGTCCAACTGGCCGTACTGCTCAGATGCTTAGTAACAATGTGGAACCATGTATGAAAAGAAAAAAAAAACTTTAGAATTTGGCAAAGCAGCTATTTGGAACTAGAAACATAAACCCTGCACTTGAAGCGTGTATATTTTTATATTATCCTCTCTATGTCTGGTGTTGATGTTTTTTGTTTTCCCTTTTGTTGTGTGCAGACCTCCATTTATCATGAGAGTGTAGCCAAAAACATAAAGCACATCTCCAAACCACTCACCCATCTTATCACAGCTGATTTGCAACTTGGTTGACATATTTTTCTGCTTTCAAAGGAAGAATACATTTGGGAACAATGGGAAAAAGTATTTTTAATCATCCAACTTCTTTTTAAATACATGATTGTTTTTTTAAACTTCAAATATATGTTCCTAGAAATATTCAGTTTTTAGTATGTGTAGCAGTGGGAATGCGAACATGCAGTCTGATTGCAGGTTCAGAGAACCCTCTGTATTCGCGGTAAATGGGGAGAGGAACCGCCCGCACAAAGTGGAAATCCGTGAAAAAGAGAGACTGAGAGAGAGAGAGACCCAGAGAGATAGAGAGAGAGAGAGAGAGACTGAGATAGGGCCCGAGAGTTAAACCCAGAGACTTGGAGAGAGGGAGAGACCAAAAGAGATAAAGAGAGACCAATCTGCTTGAATCTTGGCTAACGAAGCATTTAACTCTGCAGGAAGCATCCTTTGTTTTTTTTTATCCATTCTTTTTTTTTAATTGAGTTTTTTTTTTGCTGAAATGTTTTTCTTAATTATGTTTTTTTCCTGCGAAGGAGTGAACCATTGATACTTGAAGCGTGAAGTAGCAAGGAGTCTCTGTATTCCATTTATTTAAATATACGTAAACCCACATGTAGAATTGATTTTTGTAGTCCAAATGTAAACAGTTCAATTGATAGACTTTCCTTAAATTTTCGGTGCATGGATACCCCTACAAATGGTCCGATCGTTTGTGCGCATTACTGGTGCCGCAAAGTCCATGCCTCTGGATTTGTTGAACAAAGAAGAATAATACAATATAACTGCAGTTTACTCTTTAAAAGTGTCATAAATATTGGTCAATTTATTCTGAGACCTTTCCATTTTTTTTGCTGCCCCCACTGTGAAAATGCTGCAGGTTTATCGATCATTGCTAACCACACATCAGCGGAATACCTTTCAATGTTTAAAGACTTCTGCTAGACAACATGGAGTGTTTAGTTAACAGCGTCAAACTGCGGAGGAATTTAATAAATACTGTATCCCTTTTTTACTTCAAGTGAGTTCTAGTAAAGCTGGTTCACTGGGAGGGCCACTCATATTTTGGTTCTGGGCTGCAACTTAAATAGGAGTGCTTTTATATGAAGTGGTAAATATTTGTCTGTACTTCAGCAATTCAAGAAAGTGCCAGAGCTGAATTTAACCCGTTTCCTGTGATTTCGATGTAAGAAACTTTTGGCTGTTTTTACATGAGGCCACATGCCAGACTGCAATTGAAATATGCGTTGGTCTGTTCCTTGGAAAATATCACATTCAAAGTGTGTTTAATTCTGTCGTCCTTGTTCAGCACATAATTCCAGTGCAGTTTTTCTGGGCTGGATGTGTCTGGAGCTCACTTAAACAAATGTGTCTGCTGTCGACCTACCGTATTTTCCGCACTATAAGGCGCACCGGGTTATAGGGTGCACCACCAAAAAATAGTTTTTGGTCCTATATTTTCCATACATAAGGCGCACCGGATTATAAGGCGCTACAATGGGAACGTCGACAAAACAGTCAGATAGTTCAGTCAAACTTATTACCCCCTTAACATTCCGAAAGCTTGGAAAGAAGCAAATACGTGTCTCAGACATGTCCGGAAACAATGTCTGTACGATGTCACCAATCACTCAAATGCATCGTTCCAAATATCATTCGGAAGGTTAAAGTCTTGGGATTCAAGAAATGCCAACCATTTCTTAGTTTCCATTTTATTTTTTGCTGGCAACTGTGTGGACAGCAAAGTAAGAGTTTTATTGTGCAGGGAAACGGGGTTCTTTACTGTGCATATGACAATAAACACTTTGAATTGAATTTAGTTTAAAAATAGACTCATCACAGAACAAAAAGGTCGTTCGAAAACAAGATACCGGGAAAATATAAAGCCGCATAGCTCACCTAAGTTTTCTTGCAGCCATCACGTTCAATAATGATGCGTAACCATGGTCTTCTTTCAACCGCGAGTGTAGTAAATCCAGGAGAGTAAAATATTTACAAATACAGAATAGTAAAATATGTTTTCTTTATGCAGGAGTGCAACCCAACGTGTGATTCACATTCATCTTTTTCGGCCAATTGCAGGCTTTGTTTCGCCCCTTAGCCTATGCGAGCCTGTAAATTATAAAAAGGATCCGCCCCTTTACCTCCGAATAACTTTAGCCAATAGTGACTGATTCAAATGATGATTGACACATTGGTTAGGAAATGAAACGCCGGTATATAAATCCCAGCATACACTGCGGACTACTTCGCCTTCGGGGGAAAAGCTAGCTAGCTAGCTGCTTGCCTTAGTTGCAAGACTTTGCTACTTAATATTGATCCATATATAATTATTATTATAAGGCGCATGGTCAGCTTTTGAAAAAAATAAATGCTATTAGGTGCGCCTTATAGTGCGGAAAATACGGTAATTTTAATTGAAATACATTGCATTTAAAATTTTTTTAAAAGTCGATTTGTGTTTCGAAAAATGTGTATGATGATGAAACATCATGTTATGTGTATGTTGGTCATTTGTAAGAACAAATACATTTGCTGCACAATTATGAAATTGGAGTCTTCCAGTAGCTCAGGTGATAGAGCGCTCGTCTAAGGAGCGTGAGGTTGCTGATTTGATTCTCGGCTCATCGGAGTTAAATGTTGAAGAATGACACTGAGCCCCTAATACCCGATAATCATGTAGGCGCCTTGCATGGCTGCCGCCGCTATCGTTTGTGAGTGTGTGTGTGAATGGGTAAGTGTGAAGCTGTCATGGTTGCCATGGCGTTCAATTTGCTACTCCTGTGTGTCATGGTTGCCATGGTGTCCAATTGGCCCCGCCCCTGTGGCGCAGCTGTGGCTCGCTGAGAGATTGACTTTCTGTTTATATATAGCTCAGTGCTCTCTTGCTTCAGTGTCAGCCCGTCAAACGAACTTCTGCCCCACATGACGTGGGTTCTGTCCTGTTTTCCTGTGATATCTACAGTCCGGTATTGTTCCCGTTTATTTTTGTACTGTTTAATTTCGGGTTCCAGTTTTGTTTTCCGTATAATCTTGTCCTGTTGGTTAGTTTTTCCAGTTCTGGTTCCCGTCTAGTTTCTCCTGTTTATTTTCGTTACCCTGATTCGTTATCGATCTCGTCGGTCTTTGGCGTCCTGTCCTTCCACGCCAGAACGGCTTCCTAATGTGCATGACTACCGATTTCCCATAAAATAAAGGGCTTGTGTGAGAACGTCACGCGATTGGGTCCTGTATCTGTTTCTGACAGAAGCACATCGTAAAGTGATTTTCTTCAGTGACTCGAAAAGCATTATAAAAACGTAGACCATTTACCATTTATTTTTTTCTGGCTCCTAAGTTCTTCAGCAAGTAGTGACTGATTCCAATAATTGACACATTGGTTAGCCAATGAAATTCTCGACATAAATGTATGCATATGTACGCTGTGTGGTCAGATCAGAGCCGAAAATAAACATCTAAAATTCAACTCGGGATTCATTCTTATGCGCGATTATGAAGTGATTGACTTCTGGAAAGATAAGTCAAACATTTACAATTCTTTCACAATGTTTAAACATTGGCTAAAGTCAGAAACACGGTTAAAAAGGTTTTATCCCTGTATTTGTTGTCTCCAATTGGCCACTTTTGGAATAACGCCTTGACATACCCCTAGAAAAATGTGTAAAATACAATGTTTGGATTTTCAGATTCTAATCAAATTGGACCAGAGACCAAGTAAGGCTTTATGGTGTTGCCGTAGCTGTTTTTGAGCTCAGATGCCCATGCTTCACTCTTCTGCAGGCATGTTATATTAAAGAAAATCAGGCAAGAATTAAATGAAATGAAATGACATGAAATGATCTGCATTCATATAGCGCTTTTCAAGTCAATGACTTCCCAAAGCACTTTACAATGTGCTCCACATTTCCCAATAGCGGCCTTGTATTGCAGCCATGTAAGACGCTAACCTGGTTATTGGGGGTATTAGGGGTTCAGTGTCTTACCCAAGGACAGTTCGACATGTAACACAGACGAGCCGGGATTTGAACTGGGATCCTTTGATCCCAAGATGAGCGCTCTGCCTCCTAAGCTACTGCCGCCCCAAAAAAGAAGAGTAAACATATTCAGATTCAGATTCAGATCTACTTTATTGTCATTCTAGTAAACGTGTATACAGAACGAAATGTATTCCCCAATTACGGGGGTCCCGCGCACGTCCGCCGCCTTCAACCCGCCGCGCACGGACGGCCGCCTGTCGTCGGGCCGCACTACTGGGGTCGTCGGACGATCACGCCCACCTCCTTTTCTCGCGTCTCGCCGTGTGACGCCGCGTCCGCCGAACTCGCTCCGTTGCGCGGCCCGGGAGTGCCCCCCGCCGCATTTTGTAGAATATGATCGCGCTTTATTGTTTAAATAAACGCGTTATATCGACTACGATTTCTTAATTGTTTTAATTAGCTCGCATTATTGTTTCAATATGCCTTTTATATAGAATACGATCGCTTTTGTTGGAAGCGCAGCAGAATGCGCGTTCACGCGAGAGGGGGAGGATTTTGCATAGGAGTCGGATTTGGGCACAACACCAGCCGCCTTATCCCGCGTCCGCTGACGTTCCGCCGAAAAAACCCGCAAAAAGTTAAAATCTGTAGCAACGCCCCTTCCCAAAAAAAAAAAAAAACATTACAGACCGCGAAGCTCTGAAGCCGCGAACGTAATGACAAGAAACGAGTAAAACATTTTTTCAACAGAAAACTCATTACTCACATAGTGAGACAGGATTCACTTGTAAATCATGATCTGTACAGTTACTATTATACTTGTTAAGAGTTTTAATGCCAGCCAAATTGTTTGGTATAACTCCAACTTGTAAAATATACATTTCAGATGTGCTTGTATTTCAGATGCTTGGGTCCTTAGTCATGGTAAAATACTCATATGAAGGTGCAATAATTATGACACATGTAAGAAAATATATCTGCCATAATAAAAATGCTAAAAAGTGTCCATGGTCCATTTGAGTTCATCCCAAATATCGCATCACCAAGAAGATGAAGACACACGTGAGCAGCATCCCTCCTATCATGATCGATTTGTCCTGGGTTGCTCTCCTCTCAATAAGCCGCATCACTGTGTTGGAGAGGCCCAGCATGTTGGCCACGTCCAGCATCTTTTTATGGGTCCCCTTGAGTGAAGATCGTCTCAAACCATTGAGAATGCTGCTACCGCTGCCCAGGAGATCGTCCATGCCTCTATGTGCGTTGTGCAGGTTGGTGTTAAGCTGAAGTGTCTCATCAATGGGAATAGATGTATCGGCGTCATTAGTGGTGAAAGTCCGGCTCATGAGCTCCTCCCGCTCTCGCTTCTGAGCCTCCTGTGTATAACGCCTGTGCTGGAAGTTTTGGAGAGCGGTGCGAAGGTGCTGGACATCATACTTGAGCTGGTCAACCCGCAATTTTGCATTCTGGCAACAGTTGGGTGGCTCTTTGCTGGACAGGATCTCCAAACGCTCCAAATGGTTGAAGATCTGCTCAATCCGAGCCAAAAGCTCATTCTCTAACAAATGAACTAACTGACGAAAACCTTCTATTTCTGTGTGTTCCAACTTGGATTACTCAATGTTAATAGCATCTGCAGTGATTATTTTAGCTGGGTACAAAATGTTCAAAAAAGACGAAAACTGTCAATATTCTTCAAATGGTTCAAGAACAGCATTCAATTAAATGTGGGTGCGTCTTGGATTGGGGTTTTAGGCAAATTTTACACGAATGCTAAGGGGTCAATTTACACATTTTCATTGTCCTTTTTAGTTGACATTTAATTCTCGCCGGTCATTCTCCTCCTTTTGAAATACAACATTAGGGTAGCACACTTAAGAGACTCCAAATAAATAAATTGTGACATCAAAATAATTATGTCTTCATTCAATCATCTAAAAACTTGCGCTTTTCAGATTTCTTTTTTTCTTACCTCTGACAACTTCAATCACATTTACTCAAGCGTAGTTGTCATTTTCAACAACTGCTGAAAACTATGTATTTTCACGGATCCCTTAACTGCACGGGTCATCGGGGGACCAATGAGGACGCAACTCTGAACAGCCCACTCCACTGTTGACAGCACCTGGCCTGTCCTTGGGTTGTGTCATAGTTTGCGAATGTATTTTTGTATTTCAAAATAACATACTGTATCTGTGTATGTCTGAATTAAAGTGTCTCTGTGTCCATACCTAAGATTCTGACCCCTGGCTTACAATAATGTTTAGAGAGTTAGAATTGATGTTTAATCTATAATTATTATTCCAAGTCAGCTGTTGTTGAATATTTCAATCTTGATCTGCAATATATGCCATTTGTCCTGATGTAATCATCGCAATCTCTGTGGTCTTTTTCCATTTTTCAAATTCAATCTATCACTTCCCCCATCAGCTGACTTGTGGTTTTCTTATGGTTTTACACAGGTTAAAAGCTTTTTTTAAACCACTTCCAGTCAGGTTGTCTGTGTTGTTTGACCCTTTAACAAGTTCCACTATGTAGTCCAATAGTCATGGTCTTCAATGATTAGGTAAACCAAGCTTGAAGGGCTTTAAAAGTTTGCCTTACGACCCTCACCCATGTGCGGTTTATACTAACAATGTAATAAAGTGAGACAATGGATGGTATATTATTCAGTGATTCAGGTTGCTAATTTTGAATCTGATTACAACAGAAAGGAGTAATGTCACTGGTGATATTCTTAATCCAACCATACGCATTTTGCTGTTCATATCCCAAATGATATTGCAAAAAACGTTTCTTAAAAGATGAACCCAAAGTAGGCCTGGGCGATATGACGAAAAATGTTATCATGATATAACATTACTTCTCCGTCGATATCGATAATTATCATGATAATTATCACATATTTTTTCACATTTTAAGTCTATTTTTAGCCCCTAAATAAAAGTTGTTCAAAAACAGATCTTGTTTTAACCAACCCTCAATTCAGAACAAAGGTAAATGGTGACACACTACTACACAGCATTTCACAAATATGAGAAACATTACAAAAAATTAAGTTAACTAAACTAGGTAATCAAAACGCAGAACATTACACATCACCCGAGGGTAGACCTGCAATCCCCCAAAATTAAATAATAATAATTACACAAATTTTAATTTACTTCCAGCAACAAACATGATAAAGCTTTTATGTGCAATAAGTCTTTAAGTGTCTTACAATGTTAACAAAATAGACTAGAGGAAATGGTGGGCTGCTGGGAAATGCTGTAATGAGTTTTTGTTGCTGTTTGGGCTCGACACTCGATAGCCTGGTGCTTTGCCCGGTAGTCCTTGTTTGGGGTTGAATTGTTTTTAATTCTGTATATCCTAGCACGTGGTATTGTTTTTAATGATGGATAAATTTGACATATCATCTTGGTGGCCACACGTTCTCTGCAAAGTTTGCAATAGGCTTTGCCGTTTTGTTCTCTCAGTTTCCAAAATACCTACAACCAACTGAAAGAAAAGGGCCTCTCCTGTCTTTGCCTCTTTCGGTGGGTATGCCGGTGTTATCCTTTGTTTCTTCTTTGATCATTTTGACCACATCATTTTCCTTCCACTCTGTGAGCTGCTATTCCTGCAAAATGATTGGCTGGTGCCTGTCACCTTCTTCGTCTCCTGAACGTTGGTCTGGAACTTGTTTCATTAGAGCTCCTATTTTCTCCGGTGTTCGGGTCGTGTAATTACAGTTTAAATACCTCGATTTTTATCTAACCTTTTTATTATCTATTGTGGCAAAATTTATATCACGATAATTATCATTATCGTTTCATCTATCGCCCAGGCCTAACCCAAAGTTGATATGTAGCAATAATCATGTTATCTAATTGGTCCTATTTATGTAATATTTTCTGCCAGAAACATGCAACCTGGTCATACAGTGCAAGCTTGTTTTGTTGTGTTTAAAAAAACAACATATATCTGTCCTTGCAGTTTTGAAGTATGGAGGACTAAAAGTGCCAAAATTAAATAAATAATCACACAATCAAAAGATAAAAATAAACGTATCATTAATTGTTTTCATTTATTAACTAAATATGCAATCAAGATCCAGCAATTACATTCTTAACTTATGAATTAAACCCATTATTGATTATAATTATGTTTGTATTTATTTTTTGGTTAAATAACCATTCGTATGAATTGTATTGTAGTTGTAAAAAAATATAAAAAACACCATTCAGTAAAAGAAACAATATTGATTTAAATAATAAGCAAACATGCATGAACTATCATAATAAGATGATTTTTTAATCTAGTAGGTCAAGCAATTTGTTTTTATATTACACAACACGAGGTTCACTGATTGTCCGCCATTTTGCAGCTAGGGTTACGCCAAAAAAAAAAAAAAAAAAAAACATTTTAAAAGGCTGGCCTAAAACTATGAGAAAGTGGTGGGGCTTGGTCACTTCGAGTCTCCATAGTTTGTATCCATCCTTGTGCTTGTTGTTTTCGGTTGCAATACACAACACAGTGACATCTAGTAGTTAAATATTTTGAAGTGTCTTAAATCATTTCAAGGTCCAGTATTGTGGAGTTTCAATAAGCTGACAAACTCGATTGTCAAAATTAAATGGGTAGGTCTTAACACAGATAGCTAGTTTAGAAAAAACTTGCTTATTTTTTTTTGCAAATTAGCTTTGTAAAAACCCAAATTAGCTTTGTAAAAACCCATAGATTGGAATTTAGTCGGTTGTATTGCCTGTAAAAATTAATCAATAAGATGAGGATGAAGGGGTAGGTAATATAAGCATTTGCTTCTTACTACCCCTTTTTGAACATACTATGTAACGTTATTTTGTTGTTGAGTTGTTGTTTTTGTTCTGTTTTTATTTTGATGTTCGAATAAAGTTTTCATTCATTCATTCATTCAATAAAAGTGTCTAATACATGAATAGATTAACAGTATATTCTCTTAATTAATTGAATTAAAGTAATTAACACTACAGTACTTGAATAGATCATTTTGTCCATGAAGCCCATGAACTGAAATGTATTCATTAGAATTTCTGAAATAACAATTTATCTTATTATTATTATGTTATTACCAGGTTATTTATTTAAAACAGGGTTGAAAACACTCAGTCAACAAATAAAAAACAATTTTACTAGAACATCACAATGAGCACTGGTGAGCTATTTTCAGATCAGGTCTGCTGGCACCTCAACTGTCTTAAGAGGGCACGATGTGCCTGTGGGCACCACGTTGGAGACTCCTGTCTTAAAGGAAGTAAGCAACACAAAACAAAAAATTTGAACTACAACAAATTAGTTAAAACTACTTGATCTGACCTTTTTATAACCCTTACCCCGTTGCTGTTGTCCGTCTGACGGCATGATGGATTGGTATTTAAATGGTGGTACATTGAGCCAGTTAGCACACTGAGGGTACACTTCTTTCTAATGAATTGAATTTATGCACACAGGAAATACTTTGAGATTAATTTTTTTCTTCTCAGTCGTTTCAACGTAATGAATGTATGTATTGGAAGATGTCAGTCATGTGTTCAAGCATGGATTATGTAATTACATTTGCATTTCAGGTCTATCTTATTCACGGTTGTCGGGTTACCACTTCTTGTGGTGTGGCTTGGGCAAGAACAACCTGTTGGCGCTCATTCCTGGACAGGCTGCTTGTTTAGATTGAAATTTGTTCCACATGCCTTAAAATACCTAAATAGTTTGAATTCTAAATGTAATCTGATAATACCTCCTAATATGGGATTTATCAAAATAGTTCAGAGACAAATGGCAAACCTGACACAAGTTAACCAATTTCCCTTTTGCTAAGAATAGTACACGCAATAAATACCGTACAACCAGCTCCATGACCTTGGGTTTAAAGGTTCGTCCTGAGACTGGGAGGTTACATGTTCGATCCTTGGCCAAGTCACATAATGACCTAAAAACAAACAAAAAAAAACATGTCATACTGTAAATTACGGATTACAGACCGCGCCTGATTAAACGCTGCATGCTCAAATTTAAGAACAAATTTTAATTTTGGCGGTAAGTGCGTGGGGAATTTGGCATCTACTTATTTGGCTAAAAAATGGCAAACGTGCCATGCCCCGCACACCTGATGCAGTTTTCAAGGTGTGTTTACGTCACGTTTTTTGAGATCATGTAACTATTCAGATGGTAATTACAAAGAAGAGCACATGTTTACTAGTGAGCGGAAAGAAAACGCAATTGAGGGATATGTGGCGAAAAATGTGAGCCCTATACAGTGGAGAATGGTGCGAGATTGTAACACAGACATGGAAGTCGTCTGTGTGTTGTCACTGCTGATTGCCGCGGTAATGGAGCAAATTGCATCTGCTCAAGGATTAAAGGAAACTTCAACAACCTGACATTGATACAGAAGGAGAAATATTGGTTTTGATAGATAACAGATCGGCTTCTGCTCTATTCAAATGTAGAAATTGAGGACTTCATTTGTTGGTGATAAAGCTAAAATATCATTAAAATCTTGTAAATTTTCAATGAAGAACTGTTAAACCTCACATTTGGCTCCTATTATGTATTAGTATTAATGTAATTCAAACACCACCTTTCAAAGGTTTGGGGGTCACCCAGACCCAATAGTTTTTCCTCCCATAAAAAATCACACTTTTTTATTAATCAAATGAATTGTAAAATAAATAGAAAGTGTAATTGAGACACTGACAAGGTTAGAAATCATGATTTGTATTTAAATAAAATTTCATCCTTCAAACTTTGCTTTTGTCAAAGAATGGCAATTTCTAAGCAACAACAAACAGCTGTGTACAGTATAAAGACCCACACACACTCTATTTATAAATGGTAAATGGTCTGCATTTATATAGCGCTTTTCAAGTCAATGAAGACCTCCCAAAGCGCTTTACAATGTGCTTCACACTTACCCATTCACATACGCACTCACACGCACTCACACACCAATAGCAGCCATGCAGCTGGCAAGGCGCCGACCTGCTTATTGGGGGCATTAGGGATTCAGTGTCTTGCCCAAGGACACTTCGACATATAACACGGAGGAGACATATAATAATAATGATAATAATCATTTATTTATATAATAATTATTTATATGAATAATGTTGGCAAAAACATCGACAAATAAACATCTCAGGTGAAGAAAAAAACAGGTGTCAAACATTTCCAGACGTCATGGCGGAGATTTGTATTTAGAGAACATTTTATGTGAAAAGACAGGGTTTGTATGGGTGCTTGAAATCCTTAAAAAATTTTGATTATTAATGTTGTGTTTGCAAGGATGGAAACATATTTGAACTTTTAGTGAAGTGACGGTAAATGTTTAAAATTGTTATCATGTTTTACAACAAGTCTTGCTCAATATTGATGCAAACACTGCTCTCCGGTGGCTTCACTTTGCCATTGCATTTAATCTCCCTCATGATTAATGGCAGCTAGCATTAGTTTGTATGGCATTGTACTATGAAGTGTCATCGCACTCTACTGGTCGTACTCAAGAAGATGGGTGCATGTTACACCTAATCAGATACTGAGAGATGTGTATATGTGAAAGGATTAGGTATAAATAATGGAAATGGGCCATGTAAAAAATTAAGGTAGCGTTTCCCAGTGTTAAATTGTATGGGGAAAAACTTGTAACTGAACATGTAGGCTACATATTACCGTCATTTTTACCCAAAACATGTGTAAATAGTGAGATATACTGTAAGTCTCAAAAATGCACATTTATTGTTCAGATTCACAAATCTATTTACGATTTACTCGAGTTTTAATTTTTATTTTTTTATTTTTTTTATAAATGCACATGTAAGATAAAAAAAATGCTTATGTAAATCATGGATATATGTGTGGCTTTGCAAAATACATGATTCACACAAGATTTCTTTTCATAATGGTACTAAAGAAGTGAAAAAATAGCTTTGAAATTCCTGTAAAAGTGCTTGAATTTGGCCATGAAAAGGGTGTAAGAACACTGAAATAGCAGCTCGATGTTTTCCTCGCACCTAATTTAAACCTGCGGTGTTTAATATTTTGCAAAAAAGTAGCAATTTCTTGTCTGAAATTTACGGTAATTTAATTGGTTTTAGTCTGACTCATTTTATTCAGTGAGCATAATGATTAGAAATGTGGATGTGGCAATAGATTTCTCTTCTAGTTACTGAAACTAACTTTTGCATCATATAAACGTTTGCCAGGGCTGGAAAAGATCACAAAAGCTTCAAGAGGAACCCTGTAAATCTCTCTGTAGCCTCTTGAAGCAATGATAGTGGTGCAATAGCAGCCAGCACATCTTTCCACTGAAGTCTGGGCAGAGTTTAACCCTCTGGGCCTCTCTGACCACTTGCTTTCCCTGGATTTTTGGGAGTCCCTGCTTAGGTTGAAACATCTTCCTTCTAGTTGTTTTTTTGAAAAAGAAAACCCACCATCACCTCATGAATTACAGCATCGTTGTCTACTAAATGTAGAAAAGCAGAAGTCAGGAACCTAATGTTCGCGAGCCAGTTATGGCTGTTTATATGGTTTAATGATCAAATTCTACTTGTACACATTTCCTCTGTTACATTCTAATTCTGACAAGCTCACAGTCGAAATCAAGTGTGTGCATAGCCAAAGCAAAACTGTAATCATCAGTCGTCCGTACCAGTATATAGTTGGCACATTCTTTCACACAGTTTACAGTGAAGGTGTCGCACTGAAAGACCCCCTTTTAGCTGTGCATCGCTATATAAACATTTCTTTTCAAGTTGATTACATAAGTCAAGTTAAATGTTAAAACTCTGAGAACAGACTGTAATTACCCAAAACTGCTAGCTAATCACACAGAAAATTGTGGGTGAGCCTTAAGGGTGGGCAGAACATTGCACACACAGCTCTCTCTCTCTCAAAAACACGAATACTGAGTAACAATGGTAACAAGACAATTAGAATACCCTCCAATACACCATATCTTCAGAATAAAGTCAACTGGATCAAATTTGAACTTCTAATGTAAGCATAACCTCACGACCTACTAACAACATTACCATATAAATAGCTGTCAATCCCAAAACAGTGGTATCGTTCTGATCCAAGTACTAGCTTATTATCAATTCGCCCACCTTAAATTAGTTATTGCGCTTTTATCAAGGTTAATTTGCACATTCTGTGGGGAATCTGTCGTATCTGATCTAACCACAGGTTGAAAAGCCAGAAAAGGTATTTTGGTTGCTCACTTGCTTTACCTGTGACAACTACATTTATTAAGCCTCAACAGTTCAAAAGAAGCCAGGATATTCATACATTTTCCTCCAGTGTTGGTCTTTCAATTTCCTGTGATTTTAGTGTATGTATCCTTTCATTGGCAATGAGGACAAGCAGATAGTAGACATTTTTCAATCCGATATTTTTTTTCCGTTTTGTTATGTGATATTAGAGGAAATTGATGTCTCCCTCGGTTGAGATTCTTTGAGGTTTGCTGCGTAAGCTTTGATCCCACTGAAGGCAAGGATTTATCGTCAGGTTCCTAAGTCTGTACATGCCTCTGTGCTGCATTTAGTGAGACTTCAAGATGTTACCGTTTTTATTTGTTTAACGCTCCTATTTAGGCGCACGTTATACACAAGGTTTTACTCGCAAAACATTGGATGCAATGGGAATCAAATCTGAGTCACGGCGGCGAGAGCGCAGAATCCTACCCGGGTCAGTGGTACGCAACTTTTGCTGAAACAGGGACCAGTTCAATGTCTTACAATGACCATGCAGCCTGTCCCAATATCATTAGTAATACATGCAATAATAATAATGATATGCCTAAATCTTTTGGGTAATTGACCTCTGGCCATATTACTTTGAAAACGTCCAAACTCGACCGATCTTGGGAAGCTAAGCCGGGTTCGGGCGAGAATACTACTTGGATGGAGACCGCCCTGGAATGATAACGAGATGTGATTTATGATACTCAAAATGCTTTGTTATACAAATCCGATTACATGACAAGAATAATGTAAAAAGTATTTTGGTTGTTATGGGAACCAGAACCAAAATGAGCTCTGGGTTTTTCCTGTCTTCCCTTTTTTCCCTTCCGTTCTATAAATTGTTAATCAAAATTGTTGATTTTCATCTTTTTGTAATCTTGTATGTGATAACTAGTGGAAAACAACTAAAATTTTAATCAATCACTAGACCGCTAGGGATCTAGATGTCATATTTTTACTCACTGTGCAACGCTGTACGTATATTATTGGCTGCACTCTTTCCCATAATGTTCCATACATTTTTGTACTATGTGGCACCATGAGGAAAAATATTGTGATGATTTTGATGCCTTTTCCTTTCTATTCTACAATCCTAATGATCTATTGGGTAGGCTTTGGTGCTCTCACTGCTGCAATCTGGGTTTGATTCCTGTTGCATCCAATGCTGAGCAAATAGTGGTATATGTTGTATGATCAGTCTTTCCTAAAATCCATATATGGCTCTTTTCATTAGAACATATGGCTGTGAGATAAAATACAACTTTGTATAATTAGGTAAGATGTTGTTACATGCGGAGACGATTGTGTGAAGCCGAGACAACACCGTACAATGTGAGGGATTGGTTCAGTATATTTAGGATACAATTTTGACTACAGTTTAGAGTCACAATGCCACACCAACAGTTGCTAAATAGTCCTTTATATGGAAACTCATTAAAAAAATCTGTGTTCATTGTTGAGACAGTTTGATGAAAATTCACTCAACATTATTTAAACAACCAAACGCTCTAGCAAAGTACCTAGAGCAATTTGATTGGGTAAGTGGTAGGAATGGGCAGGCTCAGAAACAAGAGTGTTTTAATAGGGAAGCATAAGGAGAGATTAGGGAGCATCAGGGCAAGAGACAGGAGGTGTGGGTGGAAATTAAAGCCAAGGAAGAAGTGAAAAAAAGGCAAAAGAAAGCTAGAAGGAAAAAAAAGAAGATCAAACCTGACTGCAGGACTGTGACAAAATCTGAAATCATGCATTATTCAGTGTGATTATGTAACATTTTTTGTTGTTTGTCTTCCAGAGAAACAATGCCCAGCTGCTGCTGAATGTTTTTCTCCTGGCAGCTTGGGGCGCAACCCTGTTGGTCGGCCGGTTCTACTGGATGGGGAACAAGCCTCCGAACTTTTCCAACTCCGACAACCCAGCAGCCGACTCGCCGTCCTTTATCACCAGGACGCTGACCTTTTTCTACTTGCCTGCCATCAACTTTTGGCTTCTCCTGTGCCCAGTCACACTCAGCTTTGATTGGTCGATGGACACCTTACCTTTGATAAAGAGCTTTGCCGATTTGAGGAATTCTCATACTCTTTTTTTCTATTTGGGATTTTTGCTGCTGGCTTGGTTCAGTGTTTGGAAGCAACCGAGAGCTAAGGGCAAAAATGAGGCAAATGGTAAAGCTCATTTGTTAACCAACGGAAAGAATGGAACCAGCAATGGGCACTGTTACCAGAACACTGAACTTGGTGAAAACTCTAGTGTGAGCACTCACATTAATAATCTACAAAATGGTACCAAAAAGCTCGATGAGAGCAGGACCTCGCTGCCCACCACAGAAAATGTTGTGGCGTTCTCCCTCGGCCTTTTAGCCATCCCTTTCCTCCCTGCCACAAACCTGTTTTTTTATGTCGGATTTGTGATCGCAGAGAGAGTACTCTACATCCCGAGTATGGGTTTTTGCCTGTTAGTCGCTTTGGGGTTGCGATCTCTGTATGTCCGCCTGAGGAAAAAGTCTTCCAGGACATTTTTGGTTTACTGCAGCGCATTTGTGATTTTGCTCTTTGGTGTTAAGACTGTTTTGAGGAATTGGGACTGGGAGAATGAAGAGATGCTCTATAGGTCAGGGATTTCTGTCAATCCTGCTAAAGGTAAGATGCTTAATGTGTCAGTTTAAATGAATGATGCACTAAAACCAGGGGTGTCCAAACTTTTTTAAAAAAGCAGATTTGGTAAGCTGAAAATGTGTGAATGCTGACTATTCAGCCTGGCATTCTTTAAACAATCTTTAATAAATCCCCCCTTTGTGAAAGGTTTGCTGTGCTTGGCGATCAGCGTCGCGACATCGTAGCTAGACTTTGTAGCATCATTTTTTGACTCTCATGTGAAAGCGCTGCTGTGGCGTTAAAACGGCTTCCAGGTGCTTTACCTTTTTACAATGTTCATTTCTAGTTAGTTTCTTGGTAAAATTAGGCAAACGCAGTTGTTTTGGATTTTAGTGAAATATTATCTTCCACTTGTCCTTGTAGCAGCAACTTTCTTTTTTTATTAAGTCAAGTCAAGTCATTTTTATTTGTATAGCCCTAAATCACGAAGAGTCTCAAAGGGCTTCACAGATTATTACACTATATTACACAAACTATTTTTTCAGCCGACGAGAAGAGTAGGTTATTCATATGCTATGGAGTAGAAGTGAGTTTTAAGTTTAGATTTAAACATTTCCACTGAGGTTGCAGATCGGATCTCAAGGGGAAGAGCATTCCACAGCACCGGTGCCCGGATGGAGAACGCTCTCGAACCAGCAGAACACTTCTTTGCTCTTGGGATCACCAGAAGACCGGCACTCTCAGATCGTAGGCTTCGGACCGGGACGTAGGGGCAAATCAGATCTGAAAGATAAGAGGGAGCAAGTCCATGTATGATTTTGTACAATACTGAGAGAACCTTGAAATCACATCTATGGCTAACTGGGAGCCAATGCAGGTTAGCCAAAATCGGTGTTATGTGATCGTACTTTTTTGTCCTATTTCAAAGCCTCGCTGCGGCGTTTTGTACCAGCTGAAGTGACTTGATTCTAGACTTCAGGAGACCAGAGAGTAGTGCATTACAGTAATCGAGACGGGAGGTGACAAACGCATGAATTATAATTTCCGCATCAGACTGAGACAGTATTGAACGGATTTTAGCAATGTTATGAAGATGGAAGAAAGCGGTTCTAGTAGTTTTCTTTACATGCATTTCAAAGGATAGATCAGGGTCAAATATGACACCTAAATTTTTAACTGAGTCACTCTGTGTGATGTGACATTTGTCAATGTTCACAGCAGTTTTTGAGAATATATCACGGCATTTAGATGGACCAATGACTAACATTTCGGTCTTTTCAGAGTTAAGACGCAAGAAATTGAGTTACATCCACTCTTTTATCTCAATGAGGCAGGCCTCCAAATTTCCACAGTTTAGTGTGGGAGATTCCTCCAACGGAAGATATAGTTGAGTGTCGTCTGCGTAGCAGTGGAAGCTGATATTGTACTTGCGAATAATATCACCTAATGGAAGCATGTAAATACTGAAAAGAAGGGGGCCAAGCACTGAACCCTGCGGAACACCGCAGGTAACATCAAAGGGCTCAGATGTCATTTCACCATATTTAACACAGTGCGTCCTATCTGAGAGGTAGGATCTGAACCACGAGAGGACGGTTCCTGAGAGACCAATCCATTTTTCCAACCGTTCTAGTAGGAAATTGTGGCGCACTGTGTCAAAAGCAGCACTAAGATCCAGCAGCAGCAAAAGTGATGAAGCGCCAGAATCCATTGCCAGTAGGAGATCATTTGTTACCTTGATCAGAGCTGTCTCAGTAGAGTGGTTAGCCCTGAATCCTGATTGCATGGATTCAAAAAGGTTATTCTCGGATATGAAAACATTTAGCTGCTGTGCCACTACTTTTTCAAGTACTTTAGAGAGGAAAGGTAGGTTTGACACAGGTCTATAATTACTTAAGATTTCTGGATCAAGGTTGGGTCTTTTCAGTGTGGGTTTAATAACGGCGGACTTAAAAGCTGCTGGAACTACACCTAAGGAGAGTGATATGTTTATAATATTTAGAACTGAAGGTCCAAGGACGCCAAAAAGACTTTTAATAAGTGAACCTGGGAGCGGGTCGAACTGGCAAGTTGTCGGTTTGGCCGCATTCACCACCTGTTTGAGATCATCAAGTGACAGTTCACTAAAACGGGACAATTTCCCAGGACAGCCACCCTGTCGTGCATCTGTAGATTTCAGCCCTTTAGTATGTGTGGTATTAATAATTTCTTTAGCAATTTCTTCCTGTATGCATTGAATCTTCTTAGTAAAGAAGACCATTAAGTCATGAGCAGAGTGCGTCGAACTATCTGCAGTAGTCTGTTGCCTTGTAAGCGATGCTACAGTTTCAAAAAGTGCTTTGGGATTGTTCTTTTGAGACGCAATCACCTTCGAAAGATAGGCCGGTTTTGCAGAGGCAAGGGCCGCTTTATACTTTAACAAGCTGTCACACCATGTTTGATGGAAAACCTCAAGCTTGGTAGTGCGCCATTTTCTTTACCAGTCGCCATTTCTGATATGGGATGGGCTAAAATTTTCACAGAAAACCAAGGGCAAGATGGCCAAAGGGCTATGCCATCATCCTGTGAAATTGTGATTTTCTATGTTTTTATTTTGTACAATTTTATGTTACACTGTGGTCACCATTACTGGCAGATCACATATTATTAATGTTACGACAGAGGCCGCGGGCCAGTAAAAATGTGATCACGGGCTGTAACCGACTCCCAGGCCAGACTTTGAACATGCCCGCACTACATAAATAGAATTGATTAAGGAACCATGTCCTTGTTCTTTAAATTAGATGTGGGTGATACCGAGAATGTTGGTATCAAAATGATCCACGTAAATAAAGGGTAGCATTGCTCGATACAGATTTGGTACCCATACTTGATGTATGATCATTAAAAAATTGACCTCCCTCTTATATTAGTATATGATAATTATGATAAACACAGCACATTGATGTTAGACACTAAAATGTTGTATTTTTATTAAATATCTACAATGTAAAATTATAGTATAAAAAAACTATTTAGATTACTTTTATTTCAGAACAGACGTTAGTCAAGAAAAGCAGCAATATAACAAAAATGCTTATGTAAAAGTCTTAACATAACAACTATACATTTAATTGCACAATATTTTAAAATAATACCAGTCGTGCAACTAAAATGTAAACACAATTGACTAAATTTCAATGTTATAATGTAATGTTTTCTGGACTATGAGTTCTGCTTTTTTACATAGGATTTCTGTTCCCGCAACATACAGGTACAGTATACTCTGCTGCATCTTGTTCATAAAAAAAAAAAAAAAAAATGTAGTTTTATTTACCGGACTATACACTAATTTAATATACAATGTAATTAGCATTTCTTCTGAGTGTGATTTACTCTGGAGTGACTTATAGATAAAATATAACAGCTTTGATAAGCAGCAGTTCAATAAAAACTGTAAATAAATAGATTTGAACAATTAAAAAAAAGAAAATAATACAACATTTTCAAAAGTTAATTTTTTTAAAACAAAAAGAAAAAAATGGATAAAAACAAAATCAACACAAAGTAATTTGAAAAATATTTTTTTTAAAAAATGTATATGTGTGTATATATATATATATATATATATATATATATATATATATATATATATATATATATATATATATATATATATACATACGTTAAAATAAATCTATAGAATACAAATTACAAATATAAACAGCTCAGGTGAAGAAGAAAAAATCTTACATATATTTACATATAAAGTCAAGCTAAAGAGAAAGAAACATATTTCATTTGAAAATGCACAACTAAAAAGAAGTATATTCTACAAATAACCGTATGTTGATTTCCCTCACCCTTAGATGATCATGGCTCCTCTGAATATGTAGTAAAAACATATATTTTTTAAATCTCACCTAAAATTAGGGCAAAATGATTACAGTAATGAAAAACCTTTTTTAAAACAATTTTCATTATATTTTACCAGTGGGGGTCATGGATTGAAACCAGACCAAAACAATGTCCAGAGTCTCCAAGAGCAGAGCACAACGAATAAACTAACACAAACTAACACAAAGTCTCACGGTTTAAACTCAAAATATACTGCAAGAAAAAATCAACTAAACCCAGCATTTGTCTTAAACTTATAGGGGGGAAAAATACCCACAAGTCAAGAAATGATGCGAAAAAAAATATAGTTGGAATTTTCTTCCAAAAATCAAAGCATTGAGCATTGAAACCTCAAAAGAACTGGGGTAAACCTAGAATTCTTAAAATCGAAGATAAGTCATGTCTCTTAAACCGAATTAACATAATCACAATTGACCATGTATGTAACAATTGGCGAGAATGAAGAATTAATATTGCTAGGTAACTTTTTATTGTTTTGTTTATGCACGTTGCATGTTTTTTTGTCTGTTGCTGCTGTAACTGCTAAATTATTCAAACTAAAGCTGTTTCAATATATCTTTACTTCATCAACAAAGCCTCACCCCTGAATATAAAAGTTGTTCACAGAGTTTGTACAGGTGCTTGACTCCTTGAAAATGCTAATTTTAACGCCGTATTGAAAAGTGCTAGAATTATGGGTGAGGTGCTTGTAAATCCTTGAAAATGTTTCTCAACAAGTTTGTCTAAAAAATATGCTGACAGTGCTTCCTGGTGGCTTTGCTTTGCTATTGCATTTCTTCTACCCTCATGATTAACTGGAGCTGGCATTTGTTTTTATGACACCGCCTATGAAGCGCCATCGTCCCCTATGGTTCGCGCCCAAGAATACAGGTGCATGCCTCACCTAACGGGCACTATGAAATGTGTATTAGTGCAAGGATTATGTGTAGAATTTGTCCACACCTACAAATACCTGGGTGTGCAGCTGGACAACAAACTGGACTGGACTGCCAACACAGAAGCTCTATGTAGGAAAGGGCAAAGCCGACTTTACTTCCTCAGAAGGCTGGCCTCCTTCAACATCTGCAAAAAACTCCTGAAAATATTCTATGAGACAGTAGTGGCAAGCGCCCTCTTCCATGCGGCAGCGTGTTGGGGAGGCAGCGTCAAGAAGAAGGATGCCTCTCGTCTCAATAAACTGGCTAGGAAAGCGAGCTCTGTTGTGGGCAAAGAGCTGGACAGCCTAACAAAAGTAGCTGAGAGACGAGCACTGAAAAAGCTTAGGTAAATTATGGACAATCCATCGCATCCACTACACAGCATTATCTCCAGACAGAAGAGCAGTTTCAGCGACAGACTGCTGTCACTGTCTTGTACTACGGACAGACTGAAGAGATCTTTTCTTCCTCATGCCATGAGGCTCTTTAACTCCACCCGGCAGAGTAAAGGCCCACATTAAACCACACCACCTACATTGGATATTACGGAATCTTACTGCAATATGTATTGTGTGTAGCACTATTTAGTTACTCTATATAACACGCTACAGTGGGCATTTGCACGTCACACTGGGTATTTGTATATTGTATTCTTTTGGCTTTATTATTGTACTGTTCTCAGCTCAGGGATGCTGCTGGAAATGTGAATTTCCCTTAGGGGATGAATAAAGTATCTATCTATCTATAAATAATGGAAATGAATGATGGGGAATGCAAATAACAAATTAAGGTTGCGTTTCCCAGTGGTCAATTGTGATTGGAAAAACTTCCTGCAACTGAAAATGTAAGCTACATTTTACCCAGTTTACCTGTTTTATCCAACACCAATATGGGGAGAGACTTGTCTCAGAAACAGATATGTTTATATAAAATTGAGATTAAAAATTGCATATGTGAATCACAGATATATTTGTGGCACTGCAAAAAAACTGATTCACACCGGAAAATTGGCTTTCAAACTCCATGAAAGTGCTTGAATTTGGCCATAGAGAGGTGTTCGAATCCTGTCTTTATTTGAACCCTGTGCCCTGGAAGAAGTACAAAACTAGATAAATACCTTTCCTTCTTGTGGGTTTACCTTGATTCTCACATGCAAAGAAATACTGTACAGCTTTTTGCACTCAGTATTGTGCTGTTTTTTTTAAATAGCACTAGCTGTCCTCTTTCACTTAGTAGAGCACCACTGCAGTGGCACTACTTTGTAATCCGTTCCTTCAACAATAATTCAAATATTCAACCGCCTTCACATTGAAGGCCAACAGGCAGGCATTTCTGTCCAAGTCATTGCTCTAATCATGACTTGAAATGGAAGCAGGACTGCGACTGGTGAGGCAACAGCAGGAAATGTTGGTGTAGCTAATTTCCCTTTCAAATTTTGCAACAGAGCTGAAGCATGACAGTCTGTTGGCTTTGGCCAGCCATCAACCAAGCAGAACAGAAAGGGCACGTTTACTCCGTCCTTCTTTGCCTAAGGATATAATCTTTCCATAACATTTCAAGTATGAACTGTGAATTGTAAAGTAACATCGAGAGGGTGGGGGTGGGACAGTGTGATATCACGTACATGTAGTTTTCTTTGATTGTAGGATGAGGATGGGGTAAGTGAGACAAGGACTGTTTCAAATAAGGAAGAGTTTTTTTAGCACATCTAAGAATTTACCATTCTTGCACGTGCAACAAAAGGAGCTGCAATGATGATTTCAGCCGGAAAATAGACCTCCGCCTAAATACACCTACTGATGGGGGGAAAAAAAATCTACCGCTTTTTCATATTCAAACAAAACAAAAACAATCTTGACTAAAGATTAATATTTTAGTCTACAACTGCTTTATTTGGAAGCAAGACTTACGTTTTTTTTTTGTTTTTTTGTATTTTATTATAGAGACTGATTGGGTTTCTCGCATAAAAAATAACATCAAAAGGTTGGCATGTATGACTTCTCAGTCTTAATAACACTGCTTAAACTAGAAATTTCTGGAAATTGCATGTGAAAACAAAAAGGCCGAACATTTATTTTGAAGTATTGTAAATTTATCAGATTAAAGAGGAAACAATTGGAATATTTTGTAAGTGTTCTATGAATTTTTTGAATATTTAAGGATACAGAAATGTATTCAAAAAAAATGTAAGGTATAAAGAAGGAAGTACTCTGTTATAAAAGTACAAAAAGGTACCAAAACATCCTGAAACAAACTGAAAAGTATGAAAAAAATTTAATTGGACTTGAATAGTATGAACAATTTCTGAAAATTATGAAACATACTGAAAACTAAGAGGACAAAAAAGCACGGGAAAAAAAACCTGAATAAAAATGAGCACATCAGTATGAAAAGGTTCACAAATGTATTAGAAAATATAATGAAAAAGAACAAAGTAGCGACAAGTACAAAAAAAGGTATAAAAGGATTACTCAAAAAAACATAAAAGTAGTGCAAGGAGCGATGTAGAGAGCGGCCGGCTAGCTGCACGCGAGCAGCAGGTTGGGGTCCAGGTCATCCGTTTCCTGGGTAATGGATCTAGCGTTAGTGGGATACAGGCTCAACTCTGCTTGTATTTGTGAGAGTTGTTATGTAGCCGCAGCAATACCTTTTTTTTTTCTTCTCCCGACGGCACCTCTGTGTCTTCCCAGACCTGATGACAATTCATGGAGCACCTGGTGGTCTCACCAATTTGTCAGTGATGATGTATCAATGTCGGTAGCCGATGTTTACAATTTCCTGTCAGTTGTAGTGTTGTAATGCTGATTTATGCGTGGATAAAGTCCAAAGATAAAGAAGTTCCGCTGAAGCCGTGTGCGCTGCAATATATGACCACTTTTGATAAGTACTTAGAAATTAACCGTAAAGTCACAAGAAAACAACGCCTTACACATTAATTTTTTTCATGTAAACATCCCTAAACAGGGTTTGTAAAGGTCCTTGAAATCCTTAAAAGTATTTTGATTTTATTTTTGTGTTTTTAGGGTTTGAAAAGTACTTGAACTTTAACTGAAGTGCTTTTAAATGTTTAAAACGTGCTATGTTTCTCGACAGTACGACTCAATAGACCACGAATCTCTAATGTGATGCCCGCAGGCACCAGGATGCCTCCTAAGAATAATTGAGTTGCTCACGAACCTATTCTGAAAATATCTCACCAGTTCTGGGTCATTCTGACTATTCAGTATTTTTTTTTTGTTAACTGAGTCTTTTCAACCTGATTTTTAATAATTAACCTGGTAATAACACAGTTACAACAAAGTGATAACATAAGTTATTTTACAAATTCAAATAAATTAATTCCAGTTCATGGGCTTCGTGGACCCATAAATGTATTCAAGTTTTAAGGATTATTTTTAAGTTATTCATTAAGAGACTAGAATGAAAATCTATTTGGGTATTAAACAAGTTTATTTATTAATCTTTTTATTGAAGTCATTTTGCAGTAAATACAACAAACAATATCCCAATTTATGGGTTTTATAAAGCAACAAAGCAGAAGTAAATGGAAGGAGACCAAGAGGAAGGCCGCGATTGACGTGGATGGATGGTGTTATGAGTGCACTGCAGGAAAGAGGTATAAATATAGTGGAAGCTAGAGCTCTTGTCGGTGAGAGGAATGAGTGGAGAGGTGTTGTTAAAGGATAGTGGGATGTTTAGACGCGTTCTAAGGGATGGGCAGGGGTAAACCCGTGAAAGCTGTCGGGCCCTGCTGTTGAACAGAAAAGTGTGTTGTGTCACCCTGACCTGAGTGACATGGCCGCTTTCTTGTGTCCTAATTCATCTGGAGAGACGAAAGCATGACCAACTTGGATGCCGAGGTGCTTAACTTGTTTGGGCATTTGGGTTGGCCATGGTCCAAAAAATGTTGTGTGTGTGTGTGTGTGTGTGTGTGTGTGTGTGTGTGTGTGTGTGTGTGTTTTTTTTTTTTGATACTTTTTCCCTTTTTTATTTTCTTTGTTTTTGTATGTGTTTGTCTTGCTGTCGGTCAACCCTCTCGAGGGATATGACCAGGGTAGACAGATAGATTGATAACGCAACAAATCAAACATTCTGCTGGTTTTTACCTAGCCACCTTTTTAGCTTTGTAGCTAGCTCTATTTTCCTACCTTTTTAGCAAGCTACATAGCTATTTTTTACATTTTTGCATGCTATCTTGCTTACATTTTACATGTTTTGCTAGCTATCAAGCTAAAGTGTGTCCACCTTTTTAGCTGAATATCTAGCTTTTTTTGCTTTCTATCTGGCTATTTAGCTTTTTACTTTTTCAGCTAGCTATCTAGATTCCTTTAATTTTTACCTTTTTCTTTTTAGCTAACTATCAAGCTACCTTTTTAGCCTTTTAGCAAGCCATCTGGCTAGTTTGCTATTTTAGAAATTCATATAAACTGGGTGCCCTTCGCACTAATTAGTAACACAAAGTAGCTCACCGCTTGAAACAGGTTGAAGATCACTGCAGTAGACTATGTATTAAATTAAGGAAATTAAACAAGTCTGCTTAAAAATGATGTTGACCTGCATTAGTTCACACATAATTAAGAATTTACTTTGCTTTATCAAAAGTTTGACGTCATTGAGTGCTGTCAGTAAGAAAAAGAAAAGGAAAGTTTGATAAAACCTAGACCAAACAGAGAGAACAGCAAACCGTATAATGAAGTGGGGCACAGAATCCCTCTTTTTTCCTTGGCCTCATTCAGTAAATTTTAGCCACTGGTTTAATATTTGGATTAGAATGTTTGGCCCTGCCCATTTCCGGTATGGCGACTGTAAATAAAATAAAAAGAGAGCTGACTGTGATGGTCGCCACTTTGAAGGACACAGGGAAGTCTTAAACAACTGTGTCTGCCTAATTTAAGAAGAGAGTGTGGCTGTTTATTACATCAAGAGGCACTTTTAGACAAAATGTAACGGGACACAGGTGGATGGTCTAGCTCCAGCTGGTGTTACACATTTGTTTTATATATTTTTGTTTTTTTTCTTTTGGTTTTGTTGTTCTTTTATCTAATTTTGTGTTAAATGGTAACCAAATATACATATTAACATCACAGTACACTTTTAACCCAGCCCCGCATAACGTAGCATACCTCACTCTTTTGCTTATGCTAACGGACGACTCACTCGTACTATTTCACTTTTTGTAAACTTTACAGACATCACAAACAACCTTTACAAACATATTTTCACATATTATCATCCTCACAGTAAGTGTGTTACCCGTATAAACATCTCACCTGCAAAATAGATGGTAAATGTCAGTCTCACACGACACTATTTACTTGTTGCCAATAGAGTGAATTATTGAACAAGTCTCATTAAATCACGTGAGTTCCGTGAGACTTGCCCCAAAACACCCTTCTCTGACCTGTGAGACTATGTCATATAGTGTTGATATACTGGTACTTCACTTTTTCTGCTTTACAAAACAACACCAAAATCCCAAAATATAACATTTTAACTAGTAGGCAACCCTTGTTGCGCCACACTAACATGCTGACTACAAAAAGCTAACTAGAAACGAAAGCTGTGAAAAGGTGATGCAACTGGTAGCTGTTTTAATGGCACAGCAGCTCTTCCTCACGAGACCTTGCAAGTCAAATGAAAATTCTAGAAAGACTAGTTCGGATGCTGATAGTCAAGCACTGCAAACCTTTCCCGAAGGTTGAATTTGTCAAGGACTGTTCAAAGAATGGCAGGCTGAATAGCCGGCACTTACACATTTTCAGCTTACCAAATCAGGCCCGTTTTCTGAAAAGTTTCGACACCCCTGGTGTACACTCATTATAGATTCTAAAAAAGCACTTTCCTCAACATCTTTATTCTCAAATATATACTTTCTTTAATGATTCTAATCCCATTAGTACTTAAATGACTCAGTGGTGGTCTCCTTTTCAAACACGCTCTCACAGTAATGAGTGGTGCTTTTTGGCACAAAGGTCTCCTAGTGTGTCTTGCCTCAGCCTTTAAGAGAAGCATAAGCAGCAGCAGCAGGAAAGCAAACTTTTAATCTGCAACCCGCAATAAGAAACAAAAAAAATCTCTTCTCAAATGTATTGAATGAAAGGAGTGTGCGGATTAAAGCAGAGCTATTTGAATATATTCCCCCTTTTTTTTTTTTTTTTTTAATTCTCTCAAAATGAAAAAACAAAACAAAATTCTCAGCAAAACCAAAACGACTTCAGGTAGCATATATACATTCAAATGAGCCTCCATTGCATGTAAGTGACCCCTCTGAAACTGCTTGAAAATAGCCACATACTAAAAGAAGTTCATACCAAAAATATTTTAAGAAATGTATCCAAACAACATTAATAACTTAATTGTGTAGAAAATAAAGACCAATACACTTGTACAAGCTAGAGATATATGACGTTTTTCAACCATTTACATGTCTAAATAATTTTTACTTAAAAAAAGGATCTCAAACTCAATGTACTCTGAGGCAGCCAAAGTTAAGTTCCATGCAAAGTGGAGCCATGTTGCATCAAACGTTCCATTATTCTCATATATATTTTTTTTGTTACCTTAAATACGATTTTAAGATAAAAGTTCCTACATTAGGAATTAATACGAAAATAAATAAACCAGTAAAAAGTAAATAATAATCTATTTACTCAAAGGTCTCTCTCTGTCAAGTTGAACTTGAGTAGACACCCAAAACAAGTAGAGAAGACATCAATATTTTTTTTACTTGCAAGGAGGACAGGGATTGAAGCCCTTAGATAAATAATTCATAAATAAAATCACAAAGTCTTGTGTTTAAAACACAATTCAGAAGAAACTCACTTTGTGTGAGCTAATATTTTTGTTTTTATACCTTCATGCACTGTAATTTTGGCTGCATTAGCGAGTGAATTGTTCCAAATCTTGAGTCCTCCCTAACTAAAAAGCACAGAGTTAGCATCCATATTAAATTGCAGTGGGCCGCACTGGCTTTAAAGAGACAGTGTGTATTATTTAGTTCCTCCTTGTGGTACAATAAACTACTAGATAAAATATTTTAATATTAGGCAGAAATACATACTTTATCATACCAATATTGTTTTCTATAAAAAAATCATAGGTCCAGAAATGTGCTTTTCCTTTAGATGGTGGAATGCATACCCCAGGTCTGCGCTATGATTGTCTGGTGTCTTTACGCTTGCTGTCACTGTCACTTGTCTTTTGTTCACATTCGACAACCATGCTATCTCGTGGTCAAATACTACCCGCTAGGGCTTTAAAATTTGAAATTACGGCGAGGGCCTCAGGCTTTTGTCACACAGGCTGGAAATGGCCGCCGGGCAGCAAGTTTGAAACCAAAGACTTAAAATAACAGTCAGTGAAGAGCTGTTAAATACGAATAATAATAACAACAATAGTTTACATTTATTTGGTCCCCTAAGGGAAATTATTTTTGATCAACTATGCAGTCAGTGCAGTCGCAGCAGAGTGCCAAATGACCTATTACAACATCTTTTATTCCCATGTGTCTCCCATCTGACTACTAACCAGGCTGACCTTCCCGAGATTGGGCCTTCTCAGTGTGGTATGGCCGTAAGCCGATAGCTGGATAGTATTGCAGAAATTTAAGCTCCTTTCTATAATAGATATGAAATCTAACCGCAATGTTCCCGCATTCAAGTAAAAACCTTAATTAAAAAGTAGAAAGCAGAAAAACATTTGAGTCATGAAATCAAACATTTGAATTAGTGTTTAAATAAACTGGAGTGGGAATTATTTCGATTGTTGTTTTGATTTTTTGTTTTTCTTTTGTTTTTTTTTTTACAAGAGATGACATTTTAGTGAAAGAAAAATATTGAGTGAAAAAAAAAGCTCAATAATCTTTTTATAATCAAATCTTACATCCCTGATTCATAGGTTTACTGTGATCCTCCAAAAAGAGCCCCATTAACCCAGCTAAAGCACACCTTTTATGTCTTTTATTTGACAGTCTGGCCCTGTGAGAAGGTTTTTTCTACAATGTTGCTCCTGAGTTAAAATGATTTTAACATCCCTGATCTAAATAATTCAAAGCTGTCTTTCATGAATACTGTCACATGTCGCCATTAATGTTTTTCTTTCAGCATGGGGCAACCTAGGAAATGTCTTAAAGAGTCAGGGGAAGATGGAGGAAGCAGAACGGGCATACAGAAATGCGCTCTATTACCGCAGCAACATGGCTGACATGTTGTATAACCTGTGAGTGTGAATTTCATTGATTTAGTAATAGCTCGTGTTTTTTCATGAAAAAACACTGCCTCTGTCAATATATTATTGATGTTAACATTTCTAACTGTCACTGTTTTTTTTTAATGGAATTTAGACTTGCATTGATGGTTTTAACTGATATGTGCATGCCATTTTAATTAATGTGTTTCTCACTCCCTTTAACTAGACAAGCGACGACCAATATAACATGCTAAGAAAAATGTCCAAGATTCCCTCAATTTTTGCGGCATATCTGTTTAATAACCACTAATTAAAAAATTAAGAAATTAAAGAAATTAAGTGAATTTATGGGAACGAGGAACCATATATGATGGAGATCAAAATTAGAGAGCAATTTACAAACAATTGACTAACTCTGAAAAATGCCATCTTTACTGCTCAACACTTTCAGGACATTTTGTTTTGTCTCTACAATGTGACTACAACACTTTTCACAAAACCGATGAGGCATGTCAACCCAAAAAAAACCCTCTGTATTTTGCCAAATATGTACGAATCAAAATTAGAAAACACTTTCAGGTGCCTCCCACTTTATGTTGCCAATCTAGCACATGGTAATTTTTGGGATTATCTGTCAACCCATATTTAACTGTCATTCCAACAGCCAGTTTCCCTGACTTTACAAGAGGGTGGGCTGTTATGAAGTGACTGAAAGCCTCCAGATGCAGGTTGTCTAGATAAAAACAAAAGGGTTGAACCCATCCGCCATAGCAAGACAAGTCTCATATCATCTAATCTCATTAGCTGCACTGCTTATCCTCAGTAGGGTCGCGGGGGTGCTGGAGCCCATCCCAGCAATCATCGGGCAGTCGGCAGGGGACACCCTGAACTGGTTGCCAGCCAATCGCAGGGCACACAGGGACAGACAACTCGCTCGCTCATTCACACCTAGGGACAATTTGGACCGGCCAATCCACCTGAAATGCATGTCTTTGGAATGTGGGAGGAAACCCACGCAAGCACGGGTAGAACATACAAACTCCGCACAGTAAGTCCGGTAGCTGGATTTGAACCCACACAGGAGGTTCCCAAGACCTTAGAACTGTGCTGCACACGCGCTAACCATTGCTGCCCGCAAGACAAGTCGATTATTCCAAATCTGTGGTTTAAAGGATATTGAATTTTTACAAAATTACAAACTCATTCAAGTTGCGCAAGAGGGCTGGACGTCCATGGAAGACAAATGCTAGAGAGGACAAGCCACTGCGGAGGATGTCAATGGGTAATCGTTCCCACACTACAGCTGAAATTGCTCGCCAGTTCAGTGCTGAACATGGTAAGGACCTGTCATGCCATAGACCAGTGTTTTGGAATGTGGGAGGAAACCCACGCAAGCACGGGTAGAACATACAAACTCCGCACAGTAAGTCCGGTAGCTGGATTTGAACCCACACAGGAGGTTCCCAAGACCTTAGAACTGTGCTGCACACGCGCTAACCATTGCTGCCCGCAAGACAAGTCGATTATTCCAAATCTGTGGTTTAAAGGATATTGAATTTTTACAAAATTACAAACTCATTCAAGTTGCGCAAGAGGGCTGGACGTCCATGGAAGACAAATGCTAGAGAGGACAAGCCACTGCGGAGGATGTCAATGGGTAATCGTTCCCACACTACAGCTGAAATTGCTCGCCAGTTCAGTGCTGAACATGGTAAGGACCTGTCATGCCATAGACCAGTGTTTTGGAATGTGGGAGGAAACCCACGCAAGCACGGGTAGAACATACAAACTCCGCACAGTAAGTCCGGTAGCTGGATTTGAACCCACACAGGAGGTTCCCAAGACCTTAGAACTGTGCTGCACACGCGCTAACCATTGCTGCCCGCAAGACAAGTCGATTATTCCAAATCTGTGGTTTAAAGGATATTGAATTTTTACAAAATTACAAACTCATTCAAGTTGCGCAAGAGGGCTGGACGTCCATGGAAGACAAATGCTAGAGAGGACAAGCCACTGCGGAGGATGTCAATGGGTAATCGTTCCCACACTACAGCTGAAATTGCTCGCCAGTTCAGTGCTGAACATGGTAAGGACCTGTCATGCCATAGACCAGTGTTTTTCAACCTTTTTTGAGCCAGGGCACGTTTTTTTCACATCGGAAAAAATTCGCGGCACACCACTAATCAAAAATGTTATCAAATGACACTGAACAGTATGTTTATTACAATAAAATTTATAATACCCCCAGTTTTTACAGCACATACAATGATTCATAAATGTTTTATAAAATTTTAAAAAGTGACATTGGATAATTTCTCAAAGCACACCTGACGATCTCTAGTGTGCCGTGGCACAGTGGTTAAAAATCACTGTCATAGACTGTCTCGTCGTTTAAGAGCAGTGACCAAACCTCTCAATAGCATAAAACAAAACCAAAAAGAAAATAAAAAAAGGATAAACTGAGCTTTGTTGGGGAGCATGTTGTGTGGACAGAGAAGATTTGGTCCTGAGTTTACATCAGTGATAAAAGCAAATTTAGTTCATTTGGGTCTGATGGGAAGCATTATGTTTCAAATTCAAATTAAAAGTGTTTATTGTCATATGCACAGTGAAGAACCATATTTCCCTGCACAATAAAATTGTGACTTTGCTGTCCACAGAGTTGCCTGCATAAAAATAGTTTGGCAACACATTGGAGAAAGACTAAGCCAAAAGTGCGTAATAGTCAGTGAGAGAAATTAAATGATCTGCATTTATATAGCGCTTTTAAAGTCAATAACTTCCCAAAGCGCTTTACAATGTGCTCCACATTTCCCAATAGCGGCCTTGCAGCCATATAAGGCGCTAACCTTCTTATTGGGGGTATTAGGGGTTCAGTGTCTTACCCAAGGACACTTCGACATGTAACACGGACGAGCTGGGATTCGAACTGGGATCTCTTGAAGCCCTTATATAAATAATTCATAAATAAAAATTAAAAAAAGACGAGCGCTCTACCAAGTGAGCTACTGCCGCCCGCGTAAGAGTCAGTGAGAGGTGGAGGAGGAAGTGTCATGGTTTGCAGCATGTTTTCTGCAGCAGTAGTTGGGCCTCTTGAACAGCTACATGGCCGAGTGAATGCCAATGTGTATCATAATGTTCTTCGACAGCACATGGTTCTTTACTTGCATTCATCGCCAAATCAGCCTGCGGTCTTCAAACAGGACAGTGCTTCATGTCACACATCAAAACAGCCAAAGATTTTCCCTGGAAGTGAAAACATCGGCCAGAGTCCTCATCTCAACTAATAGAGAACCTCTGGAAACTCCTTGGTGACAAAGTAATGGTCAAGAAACCCACTACTATCACCAATCTTTGGAGGAGGCTGGAAGAAAAATGGACCAAAATCACACCAATCAGAGTGAGAGTCGAGCGCTGTGATGTGGCCGCAGATGTACTGAAGTCATTCACAGCAGCAGTACACTCCCTACTAATTGCTGACTGTAACCTTCAGATTTTTTTTCCTTGCCAAAGTCTTTGTTGTTCTTTAATTTTCATCATTGTGTTTGCCTTTAGTCATTTTGTGAAAAGTGTTGTAGTACAATGACATAGACACAATAGAATGCTGTTAACTGTTAAGATAGTATGATATAAAGAATATTGTTTTTTTTTAATTTGTTCTCTAATTTCGATCGCCAGTGAAGTGAATTATTTTGTTTGCAGTTTACTCATTAAATACATTGAGAAAGCATCTCCAGCAATTGACTCTTTGTCAACTGGCTAAAGTGGGAGTGCTCCCTCCGGACTGGCTACATCGATCATCAGTCCTTTCTCCTTGTTTCTGCTCCTACCTCAGTAAATTCCCACTGGCTCTCTTTATCTGACATCTATAAGTGGTGTGCTGGAGTCTGCGTATTGTACAACATCCACACCCAATAAACACAACGGATTTTGTAGTCTAAGATATTCATCTTACTCTAACTGAACATATTGTATATTGTATATATAACTGAACATCTTGTATGCTCTCCAGAAATAATGAAACTTCTTAAAAAAAATCAAGGGAAAGCATTCTATTTTCCGATAACTATTCTTGATCAAAGGGACAATTTGTAATACTTAGCACCTCCTACTAGTGAAAACCCCCACAATTATTAAAAAAAAACTACTGATTTTAATAATAAGACAAAATACATGTAATGTCAAGTAAACGTGCATTCTTTCTTTGTTCCAGAAATTTAGATTTATTTTTCACAACATTTTTATAACATGAGGCTCATCAATTGGTGCAATGTGGCTCCACTTTGCCTGTAACTTAACTCAAGTGGCCATCTTGCTGGTACAGATAGCCCCCAAAACCCAGACTTTGTGAAATGCAGGGTAAATATTTTTTTTTGTTTGCTGCGGTTTGGACATTTAGAGTTCCCTTAATTTGTATTCTTCATTGTGCTTTATAGCACTCATTTGCTGTTGCTCTACACAATACAGTAACATCTATTAGTAAAATGTACAGTAGCATCGTGTCCCTGTTTGAGGTGAACTTGTAGTATATACATATATATTCATACATATATATATATATATATATATATATATGTGTGTATAAAATATATATGTTGAATGAGGTAAAACACAGCACTAAACATAATTTTCTCATTATTTACTTGCTGTTTTTAATTCTTCCATCTTTGCAATTGTTTGTCCTATTTTCCAGGGGTTTGCTGCTTCAGGAGAGCAACAAGTTTTTAGAGGCACTCCACTACTACAAGTTGGCCATTGGGAGCCGGCCAACCTTGGCCTGTAAGTGCATCCTTTCCTCGTAATGACAATCTGCAACTCCTGTGGTTGTGGCCACACTGTGTCCAGGCAATACTCTGCACAGGGTTTAGTTATGTGAGGCAGGAGGAACAGGAGGCTAAGGGCAACCGGCCTACAGCTGGTGCTTTCCATTAAATGAGCAAACACATGATGTCATCTATGATTAGTTATTTTCTATGCTTGATTTGCTTTGGATTTGTTTCCTCCACAATTTGACTCAAATTTGATTTCCCACAAAGTGTTGGGCGGGCTCACATTGTAGTGATTACAAATGAATTCCAGTTTACTCTGAATACATTAGCTCCCCATTGTTCTAGCCATCGTTCAATGATGGATAGACAGAAAGTCTGTTCTCTCCCAATGTAATTAAAAATCTAATCATGATGGCAGTCTGACTTAGAACATTTCAATTTGGTGTGTGATTGTCTCATCCATTGGCTGATAAAAGAAGTAATTAATTTGGCAGAGCAGCAGAAATATTGACAGCAAGAGTAAATGTTATTGTATTTTCAATTACTCACTGCCCATTAACAATGAAAATAGAGCTTTTTTGTTTTACATAACTCATTTACTGTTGAGGTACAATTGATTCCAAACACAAGGCTGCCTTGATTATTTGACACAAATTCTGAAAATATTTGAAAAGTCCATTGGCAAAACAATAGACAAGTGAGTACAAGCCAGCATTGATCATTGAAAGGATATCACTTTGCAGGTCAGTGTGACAAATGAAAATAATAATTCCGAATTCCAGGCTTTCCAGAAAATGTCTTTCATTCCCAAGATGGTGCTTTACTCAATATTGGTCATTGTATTTGGCCATGTTATTGTTTAAGCTCTAAAGACACTTTTAGAAGTTTACGGCATAGCCTTGTTAATCCTTCAACATGGATGGAGATGGATTGGACCTGCAACAGTAAAGCAGGAAACCCGGAAGCAGTATTTTTTCGCAGCACTTTTCAACTTAGAAATCTCAAGAACACAAACTTTTTATGTGGACTACTTCTCAATGATCTTACACCGTTTTTAGCCTTGTATAAAATTGTAAACATAGCAATTTATTAATTAAAGAAAATAATTTGCCCTACGTACAACACATAGCATCATACAATTTTTATAAAATTGGCACGTTCTGTATTGTAACAATTTTAATCGTATACGTTGGCCTGCAGAGGGATGGCCACCACAAGGCTATACTTGCCCAAGACACACCACAGGAAATGGTGCCCCTATGACCATAGTAGTTAAGGATCCAACCTACCAACCATATGAAATACTATTATCAATTCAAATTATCCTGAAAACAAAAATAAACTGTTGTGAAAGAATGAAATGCAATTTAAATACTCTCAGGATGTATTATTGCATGCTTCATAGAATGAATTTGTTATTTGAATTTTAGATCACTTTACTTTTTTGTTGTTCAATGGGTATTTTTAAAGGGTTTAATTGTTTTTTTGTGACTTTAAGTGTTGGTCGCCCAAGAACCTTTTTACATATTGTTATATTTCAGGCTTCAAACTTGGAGATTAAAAAACTCAAAATATAAGACTCAACATGTGAGACACAAACGTTAAATTAAACCAAATCCATTCAATGTGTTATATTGTGCTAACAAATAAAAGATGAAAGGTAGGTGTCGCAAAATTATCGTTTATACTTTGTATAACCTTCTTTTGCTCCGATTACGACCACAAGTCTTTTGACGAATGTAGTTTGGGTTTTGCACATCTTGACACAGAAATATTTAACCATTCTACCTCAAAAAAAAGCTCGAGTTTCTTAATGTTTGATCGTGATTGTTAGTTCACAGCATTTCTTCAGATCTTCGAAAAAATCACTAGGATTGAATTATGTGCTTTGGATTAGAAATTCTAACACCTTTTATATTGTTAGTTTTAAACCATTCAATTGGACATTTTGCCTTATGTTTAGGGTTGTTGTCTGTTGGAAGGTGAACCTGCGTCCTATTCTCCAGTCTCTTGCAGATTCCAACAGATTTTCTGCAAGAATCGCCGTGTAATAGGCTCCATCCATCTTCCCATCAACTCTAACAATCTTCTTAGTTTCTCCTGAAGAAAATCTGCCCAAAGCATAGTGATGCCACTACCATGTTTGGAAGCAGGAATGGTGTTTTCAGGGTAACTCTTTCACCAAATGTAATACTTTGCATTCAGCCCAAAAGGTTCAATTGGTGTCATCTGACCAGAGCACATTGTCCACTTGTTATATGTTTACCCCATGTGGTCTTTTTCTAGTATTCTGTCGGAAAGGGCTTACCACTTTTCCATAAAGGGGAGATCTACGCAGAGTCTGATGAATATCCGCCTTATGCACAGATCTTCCCACTTCAGCTGTGTATGCCTTTAGGTCATCCAATGTGATCATGGGCTTCTTTTTTCCTCTCTGATTAGTTTTCTCCATACATGGGCCAAAGGTTTAGTTGGACAGCCAGGTCTTGTTAGGTGTTCAGGGATTTTATGCTCTTTCCACTGTGATATTAATTATTTCACAGTTCTCTGGGAGATGTGTAAATATTTTGATATCTTGTATCCCATTCTTGCTTTGAAGTTTTTCAAAACTCTGTTTCGGACCTGCCTGCTGTGTTCTATGGTCTTCATAATGCTGCCTCGGCCCTCTGAGCCTATCACTGAGCATGTGCATTTGAACTGAGAATGACACAATGTTTAACTTGGTTTATCGTTGTTAGACATGGCTTACAATTGTGTCTCACATGTTATCAATTCTTTGAAATTATTTTCGTTTTTTAGCTTTAGGATTGAAGCCTGAAAAGTGGCAATATGACGAGTTTTGCGGGGGCAATACTTTTGCCAGGCGCTGTTTTATTATAATTCAGGGACTCATTTTTTGCTGTATTTTATCTTTGGCAGCTGCTTACTTGAATACAGGGATCATCCTGATGAATCAGGGTCGGCTGGAGGAGTCAAGGCATACTTTTCTGACCTGTGCTGACATTCCTGATGAGAACCTGAAGGACCCTCATGCTCACAAGAGCTCTGTCACCAGCTGCCTCTACAACTTGGGCAAACAACTCCATGAGCAGGGACAACAAGAGGTATGGATTTGTATTTGCAAACAACTCCATGAGCAGGGACAACAAGAGGTATGGATTTGGATTTGCACCAAACAGAAACAAAACGAAAATAAATCTAAACAGCTTGACAACATCAATCACATTACTGTGCATGTTGAGAGATTTGTCAGCTGTGGTTATAATGTTTGAAATTAACTTCTTTTGTGGAGCACATGTGTATATCTGTCTTACCAGTATCAAACCAAACACATTTTTGTTAGAATTGTGCTTTCTACATATACAATGTTTATATGGTAATCCCTCTGTTATCGCAGTTAATGGGGATATAAACACCCCGCGAAAAGTGAAAATCTGCGAAGTATTGTCGCACCTTCATAAAAGCCCCCAAAGCTCAAATTTACCTCGAGATTACATACTTACAACTGAGTATACAATAGTAACAAATTAACAACCAGAGATCTACAAATCAAAACACAAAACACAGAATAACCTGATAACAATGCACAGAGAACCCGCTAGTGATCACCATTTTTTCGCATTATAATGACTTTCTTCATTGTCCGTTTTAATTGATGAATTCATTTTGAATGGAACGAGCTGCTAAAATGCTACATCTGGTGTAGCCGTGTTCTACAATTTGTTTTGGGGGGAAGGGGTTGACACTTTGACCTGTCATGCACACAGTCATGCGACTACCCAACAATCAAGGCCCTCCCTAATATGCCCCCGGAAATAGCATTTTCTGTGTGCAATCTGCTCGGAACACAATGCATGTTACATTGATATCAATGACAATAGAGGAGAAAATTCAATCCAAAATCTGCAAAACAGTAAACCAGCATTAAACAAAGCGTGATTACTGTATTAGGCACGCAGTAACAAGAAAATAATATTTAATTTTATACTAGGCTAATCTGCAATACTGTTTTCATATAAGTAACTATTCAAAACATTCTTAAGTTTATCAGCAAAGCATATATTTGGAAATTTGCTGCAGCACACATTAAAAAAAAAAACTAGTAATTTATTGTAGGGTTAGCGTTTTTGAGTGTTTGCAGATCAGCTGTTTACTGCAATTTTACTTCTGTTTTTCTTGTGACTTTTTTTCAGTACTTTTTCCTCTTCAAACAGTTTTCTTCATAAGCAATTGGTGAAATAAAATGGACAGTATGCATTTCTGCCACCGAAAAGAGGAGCTCCTTTGTCCATTGCTATGTTTTCATGCAATAAACCCTAGCAGTGCATTTTGTTTTCAAACCCCTCAAAACCTGAGTGCTTTGGTTTCTATTCTACACCAGTGCTGCTGAGTGAACCTTGAACAGATTCCATAAAAGTACAGGACAGGTCCTTCCTTCCTTCTCAGTTCTGTATCAAACAGCATCCAAGCAAACCCCTAATTCCACACTTTGTATTGACAGAAGGCGACCCAAGTCCCAGTTTTAGGAAAACAACTCACACCTTTTCTTCCATATGTGTCACCTATAGGAGGCCCTCTCTGTCTTTAAACAAGCGATACACAAGATGCCAAGGCAATTTGCACCGCAGAGCCTCTACAACATGATGGGTAAGAACAGTGTTTTGTTTAAAAAAAAAATGATTGTGAAAAGCCTTAAAAATTGATTCAAGGGCAGTGTGAGTTTGGCCAAAGTGTTTGGAAAAATATGTCTTTGTGATCGAACTTGAGTTCAGTAAATGGCTGTCAAGCATGTGTGATATGGTTCATCCTAGACATCAGTGTGAAGGAGATCTGTATATTTCATTATGGTAGAATTGCACACAACACGACCACTGCTTTTTGCAAAAAACAATAAGAAGAGTTTGTACGGGTGCTAGAAATCCTTGAAAAGTGCTTGAATATAGGGTGAAGTGCTTGTAATTGCTTAAGATCGTTTGGAATGTTCCACAAATCTGCTTAAAAATAACGCCGATACACATCTCTGGTGGCTTCACTTTGCCATTGCATTTCTTCTCCCATCATGACAAACAGCAGCTCCTCTTTTCGGTGGCAAACGCTACCAAAATTACTTGTATTGCATTGTCCTATGAAGTGTCATCGCTCCCTACGAGTCTCGCCCAAAAGGAGCGGTGCAACTACACCTAGGAAATATGTATTTAGGATTATGTATCACTTATGACAATTATGTGGGCCATGCAAAAAGAAATAAGGTAGTGTTTCCCAGTGGTAAGATGTAATGGAAAGAACTTCCTGCAACTGAAAATATAGGCTACATATTACCCTCTTGTTAACACATATATGGGGAGAGATATGTCTCAAAAAATGTACACATGTATTCTTTATATCCACAATTATTTTCACGATTTACTTACTAAGATCTAAAAATCATATAACTTGATAAATGCACATGTAACATTAAAAGTTGCATATGTAAATCGCAGATATATTGGTGGATCTGCGAAATACACGAGTCACAAAGGTTTCCTTTTTTTAATGGTACTGGAGAAATAAAAAACGTGCTTGAATCTTGACCATGAAAAATGTGCACAAACCCTGAATAGAATATATGTTCAGTAACCTTCAATCTTTTTAATCACAAGAAGCAACCATACTTTGCCTTACATTGTCTGGTTTTATGCCACAAACAAGGCTACAAGCAAATCCTGTACTGTAATACTGGTTAAAAAACTTAGTCGCACCACTACTTGAAATGAAATGAAATGAAATGATCTGCATTTATATAGCGCTTTTCAAGTCAATGACTTCCCAAAGCGCTTTACATTGTGCTTCACATTTCCCAATAGCGGCCGTGATCTGTGCAGCCATGTAAGGCGCTAACCTGCTTATTGGGGGTATTGGGGTTTCAGTGTCTTACCCAAGGACACTTCGGCATGTAACACGGACAAGCTGAACTGGGATCCCTTAATCCTAAAACGATCGCTCTACCTCCTGAGCTACTGCCGCCCCACTACTAAGTGGAAAAGTAAGGGCAACGTCCTGAACACTCCAATTCTATTGTCTCTGTTTTTTTTTTGTTTTGTTTTTTTTTTCCCAGTTGCATTTCTGTCCCATTTAGCTTCCAAATAATCAACTGACATTTTTTTGTATAACCCTTAATCACAAAATGTTTAAAAATTCTGCACAGGCCACAATTACACCATCCCCTGATCTGAGACTGGCATGCAAGCAAGGAAAAACTCAAAAACCTTATCATGAGAAAAATAAGAAACCTTGAGAAGGGGCCACACAAGTGGTAATCCCCCTTCCAGGATGATCAGGCTTCAATAGATGTTGCATTGGGTAACAATACACAAAACGTAGTCAACGGGTTATTGTAAAACGATCCAACGGGGGTGACATGCGCAAGTGGAATCCCAATTTATAAAACGTGAAAAAACAATTTCTGGCTCTTTAGTTTTCCGGCCTTGTTTTAAAATGGCAAGCTCCTCCAATCATTTGGAAAGTGAGAGCAAAGCAGAGGGTTATATTTTACCTTCGGATGGGAGTTAAGAGCAGAATTTGACGAGATCTCCATTGCTAGTTAAGAAATCACCTGTTGAGCCACTGTCTCTTTGTTTTCGTTTGGGCTGGTATTTCTTGCGTGTGTCTGAAAATTTAGTACTGTAATGATTAATCATCTTAACAAGCATATTTTTCAAAATCATCTACCTTGTGATGTAGGATTTGAATAGATAGATAGATTGGCAGATAGATTGGTAGATACTTTATTCATCCCCATAGGGAAATTCACATTTCCAGCATATTACAAATTAAAATAAGTGATATAGAATACAAAATACCCAATATAACATTTAAAATAAAAAATCATTTGAATAATGTTCCAAAATATAAACACTGTAATAAAAATAAAGCAAAATATGCAAATGTGAGGTTAGGGTTTAATGTGGGCTTTTCTCCCCAGGGTGGAGTTAAAGAGCCTCATGGGATGAGGGAGAAATGATCTCCTCAGTCTGTCCGTGAAGCAGGACAGTGACAGCAGTCTGTCACTGAAGCTGCTCCTCTGCCTGGAGATGATGCTGTGTAGTGAATTGTCCATGACTGAGAGCAGCTTGTTCAGTGCCCGTCTCTCAGTCACAGTTCTCAGGCTACCCAGCTCTGTGCCCACAACTGAGCCGGACTTCCTCACTAGTTTATTCAGATGTGAGGCATCCCTTTCTTAGTGCTGCCTCCCAGACACACTGCCGCATAGAAGACGGCGCTCACTACAACAGTTTGATAGAAGATCTGCAGGAGCTTTTTGCAGATGATGAAGGGCGCCAGCCTTCTGAGGAAGTCCAGTGGGCTTTGTCCTTTCATGCACAGAGCTTCTGTGTTGGCAGACCAGTCCAGTTTATTGTCCAGTTGCACACCCAGGTATGTGTAGGTCTGTACAAACTCTACACATTCTCCTTAAATGGTTACAAGTTCTGGGTAAGGTCTAGTCCACCACCTTCTCCTTGGTCTTGATGGTGTTCAGATGCAGGTGGTTAGCGTCGCTCCATAAGACATAGTCCTGGATCACTTTCCTGTAGTTGTCATCCTGCCCTCTCCTGACACATCCCACAATAGCAGTGTTGTCCGCAAACTTCTGCACGTGGCAGGACTCAGAGGTGTACTGAAAATCCGACCTATACAGGGTGAACAGGATCGTAGAGAGGACGGTCCCCTGCGACGCTCCCGTGCTGCTGACCACAGTGTCAGATGTACAACTCCCGTCTCACATACTGGGGTCTCCCTGTCAGGTAGTCCGTAATCCATGCCACGAGCCTACTCCTACTCGAGTAGTCTACCCCTACGTAGCAGAGGCTGTATCGTGTTGAAGGCACTGGAGAAGTCCAAAAAAGTAATCCTCACAGAACCACTTCCCTTGTCCATGTGAGAGAGGGATTGGTGTAGCATGTAGACTATAGCGTCCTCCACTCTCACCTTCTCCTGGTAGGCAAACTGCAGAGGGTCGATGGCATGGCAGACCTGTGGCCTCTGGTGGTGTAACAGCAACCAATGGAATCTTCTCTTCAATTTATTTGCATTGCGGTTGATTTTCTTTAATGATCTGTCCATGTGGCTGTATTTCCTCTTTGGTTTTCTCAAATCATCTCACCATTCTCACCGTGTTTTTCACAAGTCCAAGTAAATCTTAATTGATTACTCTTGATTCTTTTCTTCACAACTTCCAGTTCCTTTTTTTTGTTTGTGTCATTTTGTTTAGCAATTCTGTAGTATATATTTTCTTATAGATATAGATTTGATTGTCGCTCGTGCGAAGCCAAGACAATACCAACTGCTCATAGGGTTTGGTCCCTGTAAAGACCAGGGTTGCCATATGACAACGTAACTGTTACCACTCCCCAAACATCTCTCAATGTTTCTTTTTTCTAAAGACTACGTTTATATTTTCTTTGGATCCGGGTGTACCTGCCCAAATGGTCATTATACAGTGGTTGTATTTGTAGGCCAAGCTTTCTGGCCCTGGAGCAAAACTTTGTCGCAGGATTTGTGATTTTAGGGGAGTACACAAATTCAACAATATCGCTAAAAAAATTCTCTATATTGACGCTCATTAAACACGCTCTAGCAAAGCACCTTGAGCAATCTGATTTGGTGAATGGTCACACACATTCCTTAGCCACCTTGCTCAGCGTAGTTTGAAGGAAAATAAGTTGGTGTCCTCCTTTGCAGTGTTTTGTGACATTTTTACTAAAGTGGCGTACAGTGGAACCTCGGTTTTTGAACGCCTCTCAGTTCGAACAATCGGTTCTAGACCAAAACTTTGGAGAGATTCTTGCTTAGCTTTTCGTTCGAAAAATCGGAGTTCGAATGCCGGTACGCTAGGGGCGATGCTGAGCGGCGTACGGGTGTAGATTGCCCCCACCTCTCGTGAAGAACTGTTGTCACGTGAGCGCGCACTTCTTTTTGCTTTCATTTTGAATATCGGTGAACGGAGTGTTTTAACCCCTAATTATGCCTCGGAAGAAGTTCGGTGCAAGCAGCAAAGTTGCTACAGGTAGTGCGTACAACTATTGCATTTAAGAAAGAAATCATAGCAAAATATGAAGAAGGTGTGCGAGTTTCCAATCTTGCTATACATACATCATGGCTTCTGCTGAGCACCACAAAGGTAAGAAACCCTTTTCATAATTCTTTTCATTATCCTTTAACCGCTCACCACTTGTTGTGGAGACCCGGGTGCTAAATGTCGTGTACACGACCTGATTTTTTTATTTTTACACGTTCATGTTAGCGTAATCTTTCGTACGGAAGATTGCGCTAACGCGAACGTACGATTAGCCTGGGTTAGCTTCATGTTTACGTTCTCGGTAAACATTTAGGGTGTTGGAACGGATTAAAACGATTTTACATTACTTTTTTTTTTTTTTTTTTAACTTTTTATTTCTCACACCAATTTTGACAGAGGTTTGATTCCACCATCTTACATCAACACAAAATATATACACTTGACACACTCATAAATAACAGAAGGAACAATAAAGAAGAAAAAATACTATTAATAGAAAAGAAGAATAAATGTTCATACAATACATCCATACAAAAAGAAATATATAAAAAAATAATAAATAAAAAAATACACCCCAAAAAAAAAACAAAAAAAAAAAACATAATAAATAGGGGGAGGTGTTTAGACATCAAGTAAAATTTGTGTGATAGGCTTCCATCTTTTCTCGAATTGGTCAAGTTTCAGTTGAAGTCTTGCAGTGATTTTTTCCATAATGTACATTTGCTTTAATTTGTCTCTCCATTGTTTTATGTCAGGAGGTTGTGGTTTCAGCCAGGACACTGTGATCATTTTCTTTGCTACCAGAAGCATTACCCTTAGTATATATTTCTGTTGACCAGATAGTAATTCTTCTGGCAAAATTCCTATTATGTAAGCCTTTGGGTCCAACCGCAACTCCCAGCCAGTAATTAATTTTATTTCTCTCTGGATACTTCTCCAAAAATTTAATATTACAGGGCAATTCCAGAAAATATGCGTAAAGTCTCCGACCCCCCCACAGTTACGCCAACATAGATTTGAGGTATTTTTATATTTTGAAGTGATAGAGGGTGTATAGAAGAATCGCATTTTTACTTTCCATTCAAACTCCCTCCATGTCGGGCTGTTGGTTGTTTTGTGTCCCTCTTTCAATGTTTTTTCCCATTCGTTGTCTTTTATCGCTACATTAATTTCTTGTTCCCATTTTTCCTTAACTGCCATGTCCTCATTACTGAGATCCATTCTCAGGGCTTTATATAGTTTTGATATAACCCCCTTTATTGATTGTCTTTTTGTATATGATATTAATAATTCCTCTACCTTAGTTGGCTCCTTACATATTTTCCCCCATTCCTCGTGTTTCTGGAGGTAATGCCTTAGTTGCAAATATTTGTAAAAATCATTTCTGGGTAGGTCAAATTCTTGTTGGAGTTGTTCGAATGATTTCATTGCCTGTGCTTCCAATACTTGGGTAATCAACATCAGTCCTTTTTGGGCCCATTTTTGAAACCCTACCTCCATAGCCCCAGGTTTAAAGTCTGGGTTTTTCGCTATTTTGGTAGCCCTATTCACAGATCTTGATATTTTTAATTTTTTTTGTATTGTTGACCAAGTTTTAATAGTTCCTTTAATCCATTCATTCTGGATTTTTAGTTTCTTCCACCTCGTGACTGATATGTATGGTAACGATTCCACAGGCATATTTGGACAAGATCGCTGCTCCATGTCCACCCATATCGTATCTTTGTCTGTAGTAATCCACAAGATGAGTGCTTTAATTTGAGCCGCCCAATAGTAATATTTAATATTGGGTAGGTCTAGGCCCCCTTTTTCTTTAGGAGCTAACAGGGTTTTGTATTTTATTCTAGGTTTCTTGTTTTGCCAAAGGAATTTTGTTATCAATTTATTTAACATTTTAAATGTGGATGCCGGAATCAGAATTGGAAGGGATTGAAACAGAAATAATAGTCTTGGTAATATGTTCATTCTAATTGTTTCTATCCTTCCGATAAGACTTAAGGGCAAAATTTCCCATTTTTCCAAATCTTTCCTTATTTCTTTTATCAACATTCCATAATTTGCATCAAACAGCTGCGTGGAATGTGGTGTAATGGTCACCCCCAAATATTTAAACCCTTTATTTGTCCATTTAAAATCAAATCTTTCAATCACCTCTGTTGGACATTTTCCTGATATCATCATTGCTATTGATTTGCTCTCATTATTTGAATACCCAGCTACTTCTCCATATATTTTAAGGCTCTCCAACAGTGGTGGTATTGATAACGAAGGTTCCTTCAGCATTACCAACAGGTCGTCTGCAAACAATGATATTTTATGTTCTGTTCCTCCTTCATCAAATATCCCCCTTATTTGCTCATTTTGTCTAATTGATTCTGCGAGTGGTTCTATGCTTATTGCAAACAAGAGTGGGCTTAAACAATCCCCTTGCCGGACTCCTCTTTTGATATCAAAGAAATCTGAACAGTGACCATTTACTCTAAAACGAGATTTAGGGTTTTTATAGATTATTTTCACCCATTCAACAAATATTTGAGGGAAGCCAAAAGCTATAAGTGATTGATGTAAGAAGCTCCATTTCACCCCATCGAAAGCTTTTTGTGCATCCAAGCTCAGTAACATCGAGGGTTGGGTCTTAGATTTTGTGCTCGTAATTATGTTTAGTATCCTCCTAATATTGTTTGCACCCTGCCTTCCCGGAATAAACCCTGTTTGATCATTTCTAATTAATTTCGCTATAAATTTCTGCATTCTTTTTGCCAGTATGCTTGTAAGAATTTTTAGGTCATTACAAAGTAAACTAACTGGTCTATAGCTTTCACACAATATTGGGTCTTTTCCTTCTTTGTGCAAGACTGTTATGATGGCTTCCGACCATGATTTGGGGGGATCTCCTTTTGTTAGAGCATAGTTAAATACTTTATGCAGTACTGGTGTTAATTCTTCCTTAAAGCTTTTGTAGAACACCCCCGGGAATCCATCCGTTCCTGGTGATTTATTTATTTTTAAGTTATTTATTGTATCTTGTATTTCCTGTTTTGTAATGGGGCGAATAATTTCTAATGTATCCCCCCCTGTTAGTGTTGGTAAATGTAGTTTTCCTAAAAAGTTTTGTGCAGTGTAGTTATCTAAGTCATTTTCTGAGTCCTTGTATAATTCTTTATAATAATCTGCAAATGCTTCTGCTATACCTTTGGGTTTTACTAAACATTGTTTAGAGATAGGATGTTTTATTTGTGATATAATTCTATCTGTTTGGGCCTTTTTAAGTTGGAAGGCTAGCAGTCGACTGGCTCTATTGCCCATTTCATAGTATCTCTGGTTCACAAAGCGCAGAGCCCCTTCTGCTTTATTTGTCAAAAGTTCATCTAATTTGCTTCTGGTTGTTTTTAATACCTGTAATCTGGATTCATTTGGTGTTTTTTTATGTTCTTCTTCTAGTTCCTTAATCTTATCCTCCAATTCCTTCTGATTCTTTAAGCGTATTCGTTTCAGTCGGGACGATATTTCAATTAATTTCCCCCTTATTACAGCTTTCCCTCCTTCCCATAGTATTGATGGAGAAACCTCATTGTTGTCATTGATTTGGAAATATTCTTTTATACACCGTTTTATTTCCTGTACTACGTTTTTATCTGAGAGGAGAGATACATTCATCCTCCAATACCTAAAATGGGGTTCATTGTCTAAATTTAGTTTCAAAGTAATTGGAGAATGGTCACTTATAGTAATATTCTCTATACCACACTCTACTACTGTATGCATATGTTGTCTTGAAATGTAAAAGTAATCAATTCTCGAATAGCTGCCATGCGGGTTTGAATAGAAAGTATTATCTTTAGTTTGGGGATTCTTCTCTCTCCATGGATCTATCAATCCCAATTCTTTAGTTATGTTATTCAACATCCTCGACCTCTTTGTATTTGTTCCATGTACTGAAGGATACTTGTCCACTTTGCAATTCTGTACAGTGTTAAAGTCACCTCCTATAAGTAACATTCCCTTCGCACAGTTGGTTATTACTTTAGCTAATACTTGAAAAAATGTCCCCTTTTCCTCAATTGGTGCATAAACATTCATTATTGATATTTCCCAACCGGCCATTGACCCTATAATCATTATATATCGCCCCAGATTGTCCTTCACTGGCCACCCCTTTTCCAAGTAAAATTGCTACTCCCCTCCTTTTACCATAGGATGCGTAGAACACCTGGTTCACCCATTCTCTTTTTAGCTTCTTATGTTCAATCTCTGTCAAATGTGTCTCTTGTAATAAGGCTATTGAGCGCTGCAATGTCTTGAGTTGATTCAATATCTTCTTTCTCTTAATGGGGTGGTTTAGCCCATGTACATTATATGAAACAATATTTAGATTGCTCATGATTTGTATTGAGTCTCACTGATTTTTGAAGCATACAAAAACACTACATTAATTACTAACACCTCTATTGAAAAAACAAACCAAATTACTAACAAACATATTGACAAGCACACATAATTCCCCACCAAAAAGAAAAAAAACACACCCAAAAAACACAAACCCATGTCTTCCAAGAGTCCAATCGGAGAGTTGTGGCTACCCTCCTGGAAATATGCACTCAGTGCGTGAACAACTTTTGTACCGTCGTCCATAGTTATAACTAACTAAATATTTTAGCGTAGCTCTATGCCAATATATATATATACACATATATTGTTTTAATTTAAAGATAACAATTTTACTTGGTATTTTACTTACTTCTAACTTGTTGAATTTATAATAGAAAGGGCAGATATGGTCCTTACTCTTTCACCCCAAATCCGAATTTGGCTTCGTTTTGCTCCATGAGAGCTTGTAAGTCACCTTCTATGATGGGGGTGTTCCTTTGTCTTCCTCTCAATTCCGGTCACTGTGGTCCAAATGTTCTTTGACAACATCTTTTGCAGTGTTTCCGTGTTGTCCTCTTCCACTTCGATCCCCATTTCTTTTAGCAATGTTGCTGCCTCCATCAGTGTAGAGAATGTTCTTATTCCTGAGTCCAAAAACATCTTCAGCTGGGCGGGATATGGGGATTGTGCCTTTACGTTCTTTTCCTTTAACTTTTTGATAACGTCCCTTACTTGTTTCCTCTTTTTTTGGATTTCTGTGGTGTAATCTTGGTTGAAGTAAACGGTCTTGCCTTCGTACGTTGTCTTCCGCTTCCATGCTTCTTTCATTACGGATTCTTTCACTATGTAGTCGGTGAAACGTACGATAATTGCCCGTGGCAGTGCTTTACCTTGAGACTTGTTCACCAGTGAGCGGTGTGCCCTCTCAATGCGCAAATCCATATGTCCTGTTGTCGGAATGTTCGATTTAATAAAGTTTGTTATGAAGCCGATTGTGTCGTTCCTCTCGTCACCCTCCGGAATGCCATGTATTCTAATGTTGTTCCGTCGTGATCTCGACTCCAAGTCCTCACACTTTGATGCTAGTTTGGCGGTTTGTTGGAGCAAGGAGACTGTTAATTGTTCTAGTCTTGACGTTCGCTCTTCCGTGTTAGCATGTAGCTCCTCCATGCTTTCCACCCTCCGCTCCAGCAACACAGTGCGCTCCAGAAGCTCTTCGATGCTTTTTTCCAGTCTTGCCATAGAAATCTTGTTCTCACCGGCTGCTTCAGTGTGTTCTTGCCGTAATTTACGGATTTCATGGAGGATGGCCGAGTCACGTCCCTCGTCGACCGATGACATTCCTTCTGCTCCCTCGATCTTTTTCTCCTTAGCGCCCTTTTCCTCAACAAGTTTCCCCTTCTTGACCATGTTTTGTTGAAGAATTTCTCTTTAATATCAGTCACAATTTGTACCCTTTCTGTCTTTCTCCAAGTAAGTATTACATTACTCTTTAGTGATTTTTGTCAGAGCTACTTTCCTTGCTGCTGTCTACCTCATTGCGCCACCGGAAGTCCCCGATTTTACATTACTTTTAACTACGATTTTCCGGGATCGACCAAATCGGTTTTCGAAGAGGGTTCTGGCACGGATTATGGTCGAGAACGGAGGTTCCACTGTATCTGTTTTCATATGGGACACAGGCTTTGGCATTATTATTTCAGAGATACTATCAAATCAAAAACATAACAGTGAAATAAGATGTGCTGAAGAATTAGCTTTTGTCTGGACAGCGGGTTTCGTGGTTTTGTTTCTTTTGTTTTATTGAAAAAAAATATATATTTTGGCCTGTATTGCTCTTTGGATCAAAAGGTTCCAGATCCCTGACCTAGCGGGGCACACTTGCCCCACGGGCCATAGTTTGGACACCCTTGAATCAAGCTGTCGTTATTAGCTGTCACTAGAGGCTGGAGTATCAGAATTGATTTTGAACAAGAAATATGACGTTTCTCACTCATATGTGAAAGGGGAATGGTTTTGGAAAGAACATGTCTACATGTGATTTGACTGTAAAGAGCCTCATTTGGGATCGACTGTAAATGTCGCAAATGTTGATGATCTTGCCGCACTTTCTTTTCCCATCACAAAGAAAGTAAGACCAAAAATTGTCGCAGATTGACAGCAGTTTATTTTAAGAAACAGAAGTTCTGAACAGAAGTTCAATGATTTTAACTACGGCAGCAAGCCGTCTTGTTAGGTCACAGCTGTAGAGCAGATGCTGCAAGCTGAGCTGCTCCCTCTCTTCCTTCCTGGCTTCCCCGTCTCCCTCCCCTATAAGCCAACTTTTTTTAAGTCTGCCTGCCAGACTCTCTATTGGCATTTGTTATTTAAATGCAATTTGACAGAGCTACTAAGATGATTTGGAAATGTTGATGAATATTTCAATTGTCCTTAAAGGTAAACCCAAATTGTTCTTTTTTGCATAAAATCTCTCTCTCGCTCGCGCGCTCTATCCATCTATCTATCTATCTATCTATCTATCTATATATCTATATATCTATATATATTATATATAGATAATGCATTTTTCTTATACACTGCAAAGAAATATGATTTACCTTCCAATAAATAACTTAACTTGACATGACTTGTAAAATAGGCATTGTTCTTGCCATTAGCTTTATTTAATCTGAACATATATTAAAGCTCTGTGTTATCCTAGCTAGATTTTTCTTCTGCACACTGTCTGACCATTTCATTGACGTTACAGCCTAGACTGTAACGTCCCTAGAGTAAACAAGCCAGATGGGTCAACTTTGAGGCTGAATTTTTGAGTGCCCTGACGCGAGGTATATGTTGCAACATATTTGCATAATTGTGGGAAGAAATACTTCACGTTATGTGTCTAGTTGATGAAAATATGTTTGGGAATACCGTATTTTTTGCACTTCAAGGCGCATCGGACTATAAGGCGCACCCCCAAAAAAATAGTCTTTTGTCATATATTTTCCATACATAAGGCGCACCGGACCATAATGCGCTACAGTAGGAACGTCAACAAAACAGTCAGATGGGTCAGTTAAAGTAAATGGGTGTCTCAGACATGTACAGACACAATGTCTGTACGATGTCACCAGTCACTGAAATGCCATATGTTCTGAATTTGTATACTATCTATGACGTTACAACGCATCGCCCCGGTATTGCAGTATTCGCACTGATCGCTGCATGGCTCTGTGGCTAGGACCTTTACTCGGCCTCTTGGCTGATAGCAAGTGTCTCGCCCCCTTGGCTTTGTAGCGTATTATGATTTGACCGATAATGGATAATTGATAAAGAATATAGAACAATAAACCTTACATATATATAGTATATTTAAAGAAAAGAGTGAGAGCACCTGCCCAGTTAGGGTGGGGGCCGTCTCTCCTCAGCAGGTCAGGTCGGCCCCAGAAAGCAGGCCGGTTATCCACATACCTAAATCCCTGCTGACTACAGAAACTTGCCAGCCAACGGTTGAGCGAGACTAGTCTGCTAAACTTCTTATCATTGCCTCTTGCAGGCAAGGGGCCAGAGACAATTACTCGATGCCGACTCATCTTTCTGGGGAGATTACCGGTCCTAGCAACATTTTTCTTTGTAATCTCAGATTGCCTCATTTTAGTATCATTAGAGCCGACATGAATGACTATCTGTGGAGCTAGCCCTGTCCTGGTGTCTAGGTTTGCCTTTCAACTCCCTCAAAATAGCCTCAATGTTTGGTGCTATGGCCCCAGAAATACACATAACCCTTTATGTTACGGGTGATGTAGTCACCACCAGTAGACAGGGGTGTGTATGGATAGGCTCACCGTGGTTAGCAAGCCATTTAGGGCTAATGCTATTCGGACTAGCAGGTTTGGTACAAGCCAAGCTAGCAGTGGTGTCCGCCGCAGCTAACATTTTCCTTTTAAAACTGCTCTATCTCACGGACATGCCACTCTAGAAGGGCTACCTGCCCGCGAAAGCAGGAGCAACCTTCACAACAACCCATACTTTTAAGCAGTTGGAAGCCGAGCAGCGTCTTAGCAGCCGGGGGAGGGGTTGCTCCTTCACCGGCGATCGGCAGCAGCGCAACGATAAACAATATCGCGCGGCACTTACCTTGAGCCAATCATCCGAAGTGCTTACCTGAAACCTTGCAGCTGTTAAAGATGAAAAATCTCAGTCCAGAATTCTGATATAGCAGGAATCTGAATTGATCTCGTTGTCGCCGACAATGTGAGCAACACAAAACTGCCGCCACTCTATTACTACTTATTAACTACTTATTGCAAACTCACTCAAAATAAGTAACACTGCTCTGCAGTGAGGTTCGGGTCTGGCAGAACGTTGCGACTGCAATCTGCAGTTAAATAAAATGCAGAGTCAAAACTGGATGAGATAATTCTATTCTGAGTTGATGCCAAGTTTCACTGCTCATTTAAGAAGTCGTTGTGTGTCGTCTATTGCTTATCATTCCTTTTTATCAGTGCAAGAACTAAGTGTAATCCCTTTGAGCCTCAAATTACAGTTATTTGGCAGTGGGGTATAAGCGGGGCAGCTGCATATGCAACTCATGTCAAAAGCTCAAGTGATGTGTTAACACCTTGGATATGCAATACCTCCTGCTCTGAGTGATTCTGTAAAATCTTGTCAAATTCCTGCAATAATACAGGCGTCACTGGATGGCTTTGGTGGCCATGTCGTTGTTTTTTCAGGTGCACGCAGGATGAGGGTCAGAGGTGCTGGTGTCATGTGATGTCTGACACATCAGCCTTGCTCGGATATTACTCGATGTACTCTCTTCATATCACATGCTGATGCTGCAATGTGTTCTTAGAGCAATCGACAATGCAGGGGTACCTCTACACACAATCTTAATTCCTTTGCTCCCAAATTGCTCGTGTAACGAGTGAATTTTCTTGATACAGAATGAATAAAAACTAAGAAAGCTTCATATCCTTGAAAATGCCTGATACCTAATATTGTGTTTTTAAGGATGGAACGTGCTTACATTTTGGTTGAAGTTCTTGTGATGTTTAAATTGTTGCCATGCTGAAAAATGATGCCAACCCTGCTCTCTGGTGGCTTCGCTTTGCCATTGGATTTCTTCCCTTTTTGGCAAGCTCGACTGGTCAAGTCAAGTCAAGTCATTTTCATTTGTATAGCCCTAAATCACGAAGAGTCTCAAAGGGCTTCACAGATTATTACACTATATTACACAGACTATTTTTCAGCCGACGAGAAGAGCAGGTTATTCATATGCTATGGAGTAGAAGTGAGTTTTAAGTTTAGATTTAAACATTTCTACTGAGGTTGCAGATCGGATCTCAGGGGGAAGAGCATTCCACAGCACCGGTGCCCGGATGGAGAACGCTCTCGAACCAGCAGAACACTTCTTTGCTCTTGGGATCACCAGAAGACCGGCACTCTCGGATCGTAGGCTTCGGACCGGGACATAGGGGCAAATCAGATCTGAAAGATAAGAGGGAGCAAGTCCATGTATGATTTTGTATAATACTAACAGAACCTTGAAATCACATCTAAGGCTAACTGGGAGCCAATGCAGGTTAGCCAAAATCGGTGTTATGTGATCGTACTTTTTTGTCCTAGTTAAAAGCCTCGCTGCGGCATTTTGTACCAGCTGAAGAGACTTGATTCTAGACTTCGGGAGACCAGAGAGTAGTGCATTACAGTAATCGAGACGGGAGGTTGTTTTTTCAGGTGCACGCAGGATGAGGGTCAGAGGTGCTGGTGTCATGTGATGTCTGACACATCAGCCTTGCTCGGATATTACTCGATGTACTCTCTTCATATCACATGCTGATGCTGCAATGTGTTCTTAGAGCAATCGACAATGCAGGGGTACCTCTACACACAATCTTAATTCCTTTGCTCCCAAATTGCTCGTGTAACGAGTGAATTTTCTTGATACAGAATGAATAAAAACTAAGAAAGCTTCATATCCTTGAAAATGCCTGATACCTAATATTGTGTTTTTAAGGATGGAACGTGCTTACATTTTGGTTGAAGTTCTTGTGATGTTTAAATTGTTGCCATGCTGAAAAATGATGCCAACCCTGCTCTCTGGTGGCTTCGCTTTGCCATTGGATTTCTTCCCTTGGAATTAATGGCAAAGGCATTAGTTTGTATGGCATTTTTCCTGTGAAGCCTCATCCCCCTCTATGGGTTGCGCCTAAGAGAAGAAATATAGCTCCTGTCAGAACCGGAACAGATACAGGACCCAATCCTGACGTGACGTTCTCACACAAGCCTTTATTTTACGGGAAATGGGGAGTCATGCATGTTAGGTAGCCGGTCTGGCGTGGAAAGACTGGAAGCCAGAGACCGACGAGATGGTTTCCAATTGTCCGAGTTGATATCGGACAGATGGGGTCGATACCGGACAGGAAGTGACAGACAGGAAAGATAACGGATCAGGATATCGAAAATTAACAGGAGAAACTAAACGGGAACGAAAACTGGAGAAACTAACAAACAGGACAAAAACAGACGGAAACTAAACTGGAACCCGAAATTAAACAGGAGATATCACAGGAAACCAGGACCGAGACAGAACCCACGTCTTGTTGGGCAGAAGTACGTTTGACGGGCTGACAATGAAGCAAGAGAGCGCTAAGAATTATAAAAACAGAAAGTCTCAACGAGCCGCAGCTGGCACCACACGGGCGGGGCCAATTTGGCACCACGGCAAACGTGACACACACGGGCGGGGCCAATGTGGCGCCATGGCAACCATGACAGCTCCATCTAAACAGGGGTCTATGAAATGTGTATTAGTGCAAGTATTTTGCATCAATTGTTGACATTTACTATGGGCCATGCAAGTAATTTTGGTAGCGTTTGCCACCGATACATTGTTATGGGAAGAGCTTCCTGCAATTGAAAATGTAAGCAACACTTTAATTCAGAGATTTTTTTCTCAAAAATATTGACATGCATATTGTTCAGATCCGCAAATACTTCAGAGAATAAATCAAGATCTAAAAAGGATGTCTTGATGAATACAAAAATTGCATATGCACATCAGATATATTCGTGGATCTGTGAAATACATGATTTACATGGGATTTCTTCTTTAAATGGTACTGGAGAATTTGGGAATTATACTTAACAAATTCTTAAATAGTTCTTGAATTCGGCCATAAAAAAGGTGTATGAACCTTGTATAAAGAGGTACCCCTGCACTTATTAGCTGACGCCATGTGTGAATGTGCACTTTGATTAAAGGTTTGGATTTTGCTGGCTAAGCTTTCCCAGTTCCCATCTCTTGTGGTTTTCTATCCTTGAATTGTATAGTAACGTAATATGCAGATGTGTGATTGCTTAACCCTTGCCGGCTTGAACCCTGACCTGATCCCTCCATCTGCCTTCATAGGAGAGGCCTATATGAGACTAAACAAACTGACTGAAGCCGAACACTGGTACCGAGAGTCCCTCCGAGCCAAACCGGACCACATTCCTGCACACCTCACCTATGGAAAACTGCTGGCTACTACAGTAAGCCTCCTCCCAGTATTCTTTTGTTTGGCCCCAAAAGCCATGACTATATTACTTATGATTGAAATTGTAACAAATTGTCAAAAGTCAAAAGCAACTATAACTGAACATAATACACCCAAGGGTTTTTTGCTGACTCTGTCCCTGCATTTTACAGGTTAAATATTTCCATGACGCTTCATGCTACATATTGATACATGCTATATGTATTTCATTCTTAATAATTTCATATATATAACAGATTGCCTCTGAACCCAAAAATCTTGATTGGGGCATTCTTATTTTTCACATTGTCTTTTTTGTTGGAATAATTTGAACAGTTTATGGGTTTTCTCATTTAGTTTCATGGATGACTTGCAGCTTAAAGGGACAGTGTGAAATATTCATCGCCTGAATTTAAACTTTGTTCATTAAAAAAAAAGAAAACGAACTACTCACTCACTCAAAGCTCTCGACTCTAGTAGTAATGTTTGGAAACTCTTGTAAATGTGTGAACATAAGATGTCGATGATTTAAAAATATGCATTAAACATTAATTTATATAATTGTTACCCTACTTTAAACACATTTAAACCTCACCAATAGATTATACCCTGCTAAAAACATGTGAAATGCTTTCTCTACTGTGCTATCACTGGCCTACATTTCTTCTAATCCGTAACCAAACTGATGGCCGCACGTCATCATTATTCTGCTGTGATGGCAAATAAAAGCCGCTTGTTAGGATAGCATTGAGAACTGTGCTTGGAGGAACCCTTCATCATAAATCATATGAGCCCAAGTTGTTTTCCCAAGCACAGTCTCTGGGAATAACACGGAAGAGTGACGGTGTTTTGTTAAAGTTTACTCTCACCCGCTCAGTTATCCATGACAAGAATTGCCTTTTATTTAAGAGACTGCTACTGAATTTAAGACCTCGAGGGATTCATTCGGGCAGGACTTGAGAATGATGGATGGGGAAGGATTGTATTCAATGCATTCCTGGTACAAAAGGGACATTAACTCATTGAGTTTGACCACTTCGACACATGTATGTTTAAGATAATCTGTATCCACTCAGAGGGGTTGAAGAAAAGGGTGGAACTACATTTGCAACTTTGTATTTCACAATCAATTTTTCTTCTGATTAGGCACAGAACTTGTAATGTTCTTCCCCACAATTGTGCAAATATGTTGCAAAATATCCCTCGCGCTAGGGGACTAAAGGGATTTAATCTCAAAATTGACCCATCTGGCTTGTTCCCTCTAGAGCCGGGGTCTCCAAGGTGTTGCCTTGCACCAGGCTGTGGACAGTTTAGGTGCCCGCCAAACTGTTATAAAAATAGCTCACTGGTGCTGCGTCATTGTGATTTTATTTTTATTTTTTTAGTAAAATGACTTTTTTTTAGTCAACTGAGTCCCTTCCTTTCTCTCTATTTTTCTTTATCCCACACTTTTTTCTCTTCTCCCTACCATTTCCCTTTCTCTTTTTTCTCTCTCTTCCTCTTTCAGTTTCTCTTCTTTCTTAACCTATCTCCTCTCTTTATCCATCTCTTTTTTTCTTACACTCTCTCTCTTTTTCTTTCTTTCTTTTACTTTTTTGTATCTTTCTTACCCTCTCTTTATCACTCTCTTGTTTTCTCTTTCTCTCTTGTTAAATCTCTTTTTCTTATCCTCTCTTGCTCTCTCTTGTTCTTTCTTACACGCTTTCTTTTTCTCTTCTCCCGCACCGTTTCCTTTTGTCTTTCTCTCTTTCTTTCTCTCTCCTTTCTACTTCCAATTATTAACCGGATAATAACATTGTAACAACATAGTAGGTAGTGCAAGATAAGTTATTTTTTCAGAAATGTAAATCAAATTAGGTGCCCCTTTGCATTAATAAGTACTAAAAAGTAAGTCTCAGCCTAAAAAAGGGTTGGATGCCCCTGGTTTAGAGCTGGAATATCATTGAGGGGATTTAATTGAATCCTCTTTATTGTCATAATATCAAAGTTGTGAAACATTGTATGAAATGAGATAGGACATGGCAGTCCAGGGTAGAACCTATAATAAAACTTTGGATGGAAAAAAGATCAAAGACCATAAGGATAAATAGGCCAAAAATAATTACAACGTAGTGCTTAGAACACTGGCCTAATAATAATAATTCCGTAAACATAGTGCAATAACATTTAGCAATAATTAAAAAAATAATAATAACTCACAAGGTTTATACTTGTTGAGTTTTGTGCAATAGTATAAATTTTCACAGTTTCATTTCGCAACAACAAAGAAAAGAAAATTATTCACAAAACATGTTTTTAAGGTGGTGACGGCCCTAGGGATGAAGCTGTCACTGAGCCTGTTTGAACGCAACACTTTCAAAATAGCAAATCCTGTTAACACAACATTTAACAGACAGCAATTGTAGTTACCGATTGCATACCGCTTATTTCTGCTTGAAAGAATTGGAGCTTTTTTTCCCTGTCTTTGCCTCCTTTTAGGTAGGCAATTGTGGCTTTTCGTTTGGGTTTTCCGCCGAGTGCGTCGCAGTTGGTATCACTTTTGAGCCCCCCGTTAGCATTGAGGGTGCCAACGGCTTTCTTGTTTTGTCTGCTCACGGTTGGTGCTCATTTGCTTCCTCTGTGTGTTTTTTGGCAAGCTCGACTGGTCAAGTCAAGTCAAGTCATTTTCATTTGTATAGCCCTAAATCACGAAGAGTCTCAAAGGGCTTCACAGATTATTACACTATATTACACAGACTATTTTTCAGCCGACGAGAAGAGCAGGTTATTCATATGCTATGGAGTAGAAGTGAGTTTTAAGTTTAGATTTAAACATTTCCACTGAGGTTGCAGATCGGATCTCAGGGGGAAGAGCATTCCACAGCACCGGTGCCCGGATGGAGAACGCTCTCGAACCAGCAGTTCACTTCTTTGCTCTTGGGATCACCAGAAGACCGGCACTCTCAGATCGTAGGCTTCGGACCGGGACATAGGGGCAAATCAGATCTGAAAGATAAGAGGGAGCAAGTCCATGTATGATTTTGTATAATACTAACAGAACCTTGAAATCACATCTAAGGCTAACTGGGAGCCAATGCAGGTTAGCCAAAATCGGTATTATGTGATCGTACTTTTTTGTCCTAGTTAAAAGCCTCGCTGCGGCATTTTGTACCAGCTGAAGAGACTTGATTCTAGACTTCGGGAGACCAGAGAGTAGTGCATTACAGTAATCGAGACGGGAGGTAACAAATGCATGAATTATAATTTCCGCATCCGACTAATACAGTATTGAACGGATTTTAGCAATGTTACGAAGATGGAAGAAAGCGGTTCTAGTAATTTTCTTTACATGCATTTCAAAGGATAGATCAGGGTCAAATATGACACCTAAATTTTTAACTGAGTCACTCTGTGTGATGTGACATTTATCAATGTTCACAGCAGTTTTTGAGAATAAGTCACGGCATTTAGATGGACCAATGACTAACATTTCGGTCTTTTCAGAGTTAAGACACAAGAAATTGAGTGACATCCACTCTTTTATCTCAACGAGGCAGGCCTCCAAATTTCCACAGTTTAGTGTGGGAGATTCCTCCAACGGAAGATATAGTTGAGTGTCGTCTGCGTAGCAGTGGAAGCTGATATTGTACTTGCGAATAATATCACCTAATGGAAGCATGTAAATGCTGAAAAGAAGGGGGCCAAGCACTGAACCCTGTGGAACACCGCAGGTAACAGTAAAGGGCTCAGATGTCATTTCACCATATTTAACACAGTGCGTCCTATCTGAGAGGTAGGATCTGAACCACGAGAGGACGGTTCCTGAGAGACCAATCCATTTTTCCAACCGTTCTAGTAGGAAATTGTGGTGCACTGTGTCAAAAGCAGCACTAAGATCCAGCAGCAGCAAAAGTGATGAAGTGCCAGAATCCATTGCCAGTAGGAGATCATTTGTTACCTTGATCAGAGCTGTCTCAGTAGAGTGGTTAGCCCTGAATCCTGATTGCATGGATTCAAAAAGGTTATTCTCGATTATGAAATCATTCAGCTGCTGTGCCACTACTTTTTCAAGTACTTTAGAGAGAAAAGGTAGGTTTGACACAGGTCTACAATTACTTAAGATTTCTGGATCAAGGTTGGGTCGTTTCAGTGTGGGTTTAATAACGGCAGACTTAAAAGCTGCTGGAACTACACCTGAGGAGAGTGATATGTTTATAATATTTAGAACTGAAGGTCCAAGGACGCCAAAAAGACTTTTAATAAGTGAACCTGGGAGCGGGTCTAACTGGCAAGTTGTCGGTTTGGCCGCATTCACCACCTGTTTGAGATCATCAAGTGACAGTTCACTAAAACCGGACAATTTCCCAGGACAGCCACCCTGTCGTGCATCTGTAGACTTCAGCCCTTTAATAAGTGTGGTATTAATAATTTCTTTAGCAATTTCTTCTTGTATGCATTGAATCTTCTTAGTAAAGAAGACCATTAAGTCATGAGCAGAGTGCGTCGAACTATCTGCGATCGTCTGTTGCCTTGTAAGCGAGGCTACAGTGTCAAAAAGGGCTTTGGGAATGTTCTTTTGAGACGCAATCACCTTCGAAAGGTAGGCCGATTTTGCAGAGGCAAGGGCCGCTTTATACTTTAACAAGCTGTCACACCAGGTTTGATGGAAAACCTCAAGCTTGGTAGCGGGCCATTTTCTTTCCAATTTCCTGCATTCTTGTTTAAGGGTTCTAGTTTCATCAGTAAACCAAGGCATGCGTCTTTTATGACGTGATTTTAGCTTTATGGGCGCTATTGAATCCAGGACACTAGTCAGGGTGGTATTGAACTCATTCATGAGTGAGTCAATCGAGCCATTGTATGAAGGAAAGGACGCAACTGCTCAAGGAAGGAGTTCAAAGAGCTCAGAAACTGTGCCAGTGCTTATATTGCGTCCGCTAAATCCTTCAGCTTTTTTAACACTACATTTAGCTAGCACCTCAAATGTAACTAAATAATGATCCGAGATCACGGTAGTACACGGTAACACCATAATGTCTGAGGTTAAAACTCCTCGAGTCAGAATCAAGCCTAGCGTGTTTCCATCTTCATGGGTTGGCAAATCAACCAGTTGATTAAAACCAAATGCATCAATTAGAGACCTAAACGCAATAGTAAGTGAACTGAGTGGGGAGTTCATATGAATGTTAAAGTCCCCCATAATTATAATTTTGTCTGCATAGGTTACTCGTTCAGACAAAAGTTCAGCAAATTCATCTAAGAAAGTTGTGTATGGCCCAGGTGCGCGATAGATAGTTATTACATAAATTGACAATAGAGAGGACCGCATCACAAGAGCCTCAAACGCCTTGTAATTATTAGAGGTACGAAGATTACATTTGAGCGATTTTTCGGAAATGAGCGCGACACCGCCACCCTTTTTCAACGTGCGTGCTACACGGCTACTCGCGTAGTGGGGGGGTGAAGCATAATTTAGCGCTAAATACTCATCCGGGCATAACCAAGTTTCACAAAGACCCATACAGTTAAGTTTATAATCACGAATAATGTTATCAACAAGTAAAGCTTTAGGAGCAAGCGATCTAATATTTAAAAGACCAAATTTTAGCTTTGCTGAATCATTTGACTTAGCTGAAGTCTTTGTAGACTTTGTAGAGATCTTCAAAAGATGCCGCCGTTGGGGCCGTTTGTGAGCGCTGAGTGTAAAGCGTCGGTTGTCCGGCGAGGAATGAATGGTGGAATTAGTTACATCCTCGCGTCCTTCTTGCTCCTTAGACTTCGCACGCTTCACACATCTACCTGCACGGCAACCACGCATCTGTTTTTTGTCTTTACGGCGCCGTTGTCCTCGTTTATTAGGAGGAATAGCTGTCCCCAAGGATGCCGGATCTCTTTGAAGTTCGCTCGGTATATCATAGGCGGTATAAAAAGTGCCCGAAAAGTCGAAATTTAGAGGCCCACCCAACCGAATAAGTTCGTCACTACTGTACGTATTTTTGGCCACACATGTGTCCAAAAGTTATAGCAAAAAAGACAAGAGAATGGCAATAAATAGAAGATTAGCTGGAGAGCAACTAGCCGCAGCATCCATGTTGAATCTGATGTTAGCGCCGGTTTTGCCGTGTCCCTTGGAGTATTCCAAACTGTCTTTGTTTTTCTCTCTGTAGCCATTGCTGCTTTTTGTTGTTGCTTCCCAGTTAGCCAGCCTGCTCACCACGTATTTTTGATCAGCAAGCCCGGCGTTAGCACCGGTTTTGCGGCGTTTCTAGGTTTGTTCATTCAAGGCCGGCTTTGCGTGTGTCGCCGTTGCTTTTTTTCGTTGTTGCTTCCTGATTAGCCTAGCTGCTCGCCACATGTAGTTTGATCAGACATCCTTGCGTCCTCGCCGGGTTTGCCGTGTTCTCTGGTTTGTTTATTTCCAGCAACGGCTTAGCATTTATCTGCAAATCCCGTGGTTGGTTTCCAGTTAGCCTAGCTGCTCACCCCTTGTGTTTTTATCGGCTAGCTTGGCATTAGCACCAGTTTTGCCATGTTTCTTGTTATGTTTACTCCACTGTACAGAAAAACTACCAAATATTTTCTTGTAACAATCATAACCTCTTATACTAATATTGGAAAAGAATATGGCGACTGGCTTGCTTAAATGCTGGTGTTCTTACGATGACATCACCGCTCAGGATGACAAAGACAAGACACGCTGTCTTCAAAATGTATTATCTCAAAAAATAATTGAAATATACTGATCGGATATACAGTGGCTTGTGAAACTATTTGGCCCCCTTGAACTTTGTGACTTTTTGCCACATTTCAGACTTCAAACATCTAGATATAAAACTGTAATTTCTTGTGAAGCATCAACAATAAGTGGGACACAATCATGAAGTGGAACACACTTTTTTTGATATTTTAAACTTTTTTCAAACAAAAAAAAGAGTGGGTGTGCAAAATCATTTAGCCCCTTTACTTTCAATGCAGCAAACTCTGTCTCGAAGTTCAGTGAGGATCTCTAATTAATTCAATATTGATCTAAATGACTAACCATGATAAATGGAATCCACCTGTGTGTAATCAAGTCTCCGTATAAATGCACCTGCACTGTGATAGTCCCAGAGGTCTGTTTAAAGCGCAGAGAGCATCATGAAGAACGAGGAACACACCAGGCAGGTCCGAGATACTGTTTCGGCGAAGTTTAAAGCTAGATTTGGATACAAAAATATTTTCCAAGCTTTAAACATCCCAAGGAGCACTGTGCGAGCAATAATATTGAAATTGAAATATACCAAGATCGGCCGTCCCGCTAAACTTTCAGCTCATACAAGGAGAAAATTGGTCAGAGATGCAGCCAAGAGGCCCATGATCACTTTGGATGAACTGCAGAGGTCTACAGCTGGGGTGGGAGAATCTGACCATAGGACAACAATCAGTCATATACTGCACAAATCTGGCCTTTATGGAAGAGTGGCAAGAAGGAAGCCAGTTCTTAAAGATATCCATAAAAAAGTGTTGTTTAAAGTTTGCCACAAGCCACCTGGGAGACACACCAAACATGTAGAAGAAGGTGAGATAAAACCAAAATTGAACTTTTTGGCAACAATGCAAGACGTTATGTTTGGCGTAAAAGCAGCACAGCTCATGACCAATGTTCCCTCTAATTTTCCACGGGTCTGAGCGTTCACACAAAGTCGGTGAGCAACGCTTGAAACAACAGTGAGCAACAGCAATCCCAAGTGTGGCAAAATCAATATCAAACATGTCCAAAACTTGACATCAAGTTACATTTTGCTGAGTTTTCGGCAATGCAAAATTATTTTTCTCTTTTGAATGAATTGACTCATGTACTATTGCAAAGGTTGATGAAGATGAGGTACAAACATCGTTTGTTCTTACAAATCTTTCACAAGATATCCATTTCTTTTTATTTCCTGATATATTTTGTCGCATAATATTAACATTTTTGGGGGCTTATTTAGTCGGTTGTAAGATACAGAACTGTACTTAATCACATTTTTTACTGGAAGTACAATGTTGGCAACAAGATTCACTTGATATAATTGGAAATTATTTGAATGCAACACAAACTTTTTCTTCTTTTTTCCGTGTTTTTTTTCTACTTTTTTAAAAATTCTTTTAAAATAAATCTCATTGTGTTTATTTTTTCCGAGCTGTTACTTTTTTCTTTTTAATCTCTGTTTACTTTTTTCCTACATTTCTTTCTTTTCTTTTTTTCTGGCTTTTTTCTAAATTTTTCCTTCTTTTTTTCTCTTCCTTTTGTTTCTTTTTTTTCTCAGCTTTTCACTACTTTTTCATTTTGGTATTTTTTTCTTTTTTGTTCTATTCCCCCCTTCCTTTAAGTCATTTTGTGCATAATTTTACATAATATTTGGTCATTTTGGGATTAAAGAAGCAAAAACAACATGAACAGCCGTTTAGGACGAGAAAGAGCCGGTTCCTTTTAGTGAGCCGAGCCAAAGAAGCCGGTTCTCGACAAAATCTACTAACTTAACTCAACTCCGTTCTACTTCGACTCGACTTCAAAATACAGCATTTAGGACACAACATCAGAGGAACCCGTGTATTTTTACCTTCATGCCAAAACTATTTCCGCGCATTTGAAATGATTAATAATTTGGGATTACCTTTAAAATCATTTTGAGTTAAGGGAAAAGGTACTGCATCAACAAGTGACACAACGCCTAGCCACTCTACACAAAAACTACCAAGTATTTGCTTGTAAAAATCATAACCTCTTAGACTAATTAACATGTAAAACAATATGGCGACTGGCTTGCTCAAGTGTGGGTGTTCTTACAATGACATCACAGCTCAGGGTGACAAAGACAAGACATGTTGTCTTCAAAATGTATTATCTCAAAAAATAATTCAAATATACTGATACATAGATCATATGCCAAAACGGTGTACTATCTCCCCATATTTTAAATGTTTACTAATTTGGAATAACCTTAAAAATATTTTTGAAGGCTGCAACCCAGTTGCTTGATTGCAGCCAGCAATTCGCAATGAATTTATTGCTTGTCGGGAAGTAAGACCTAGTTGTAATATAGTCAATACACTAAGATGATTACATGCCTTGTTTTACTCAACACCCCACACCTCGTTTTTACCTCAAGGATCCAAATCTGTGTCAGAATGTGGCACAACTGCTTGCTAATAAAATCTCTTTTCCAACATTTAATAAGAGCTGACCTGACCTTCATTCAAGAGGTGGCCATTTGCTGTGACATTATCCAGAGATTCTCGGTGTAAAGCACACACGATTAAGACCAGAAAATGAGCACAACAAAAAGCAAGGGTTGCACTGAAACAAAGATTTGGGGCCAAAACTGACGACCACAAATGTGAAACAGTTGGCTGATATCCCAAAATGAAACACAAGAAGAAAAAAAATATGTATCTCGCACGCACTTGCAAAAAATAAAAAAATGATCATTCTGACAGGCATGTTACTATGTGCTAGTTTTTAGTGTTTTGTTTATTAAGTTCTCAGAAAAGTACAAAAAAAGGCATTCAGTTGCTAAAAACAAATCCAATCAGACAACATTTTGTGTAAGTAAAACTGTTGAGAGAGCTAAAATGCAAATAACACAAGCAGGTTACTGCACTTTGAATGAAGTGGGTGCTTATAATGAAAAGTAAATCGCTTGTAACAGCATAATCTTTTACCAAACATCGTTTTGGGGCATTCGAGCTTTTATTGGACAGCGGGGTGAATAGTGACAAGAAAACGGGAAAGTGGAATTACGCAATTTTGGGAAAAAAAAACAATTGAGATTTTTTTAGACCTGTATTGCGATTTCAACGCTTGTTTTGTTCTGAGGAAGAACCTATAAATTGTTGTTATACAAAAGTGCATTGAAACTGGAAGGCTCCTCCTTTCGGTGAAAGAAAATTATTTAGAGAGAGGCTTAGAAGCTGTTAGCCTAGCTGTTAGTTTTCCCTTCCGTTGCCGCCTTAGTCAATTCCTGGACGCAAAAAAAAAATCCAGGCAGCAACGGCTGGTGATCACCTTTTCTTTGCGCTTTTCTGTCTTTCCTCAGAGTCCGATTTAATTAACAAATTTATTTTCATTTTTTATTTATTTTTATTTTCAGTAACAACCCACTAAAGCTACGGGCTAGTTTTGGTGGCCATTTGTGCAAGGGCTGTTTGACCGACTGGCACTTTCCACCAGCCTATCAAAGTCGTGCAAATACGTCTTGCAAACTTTGCCCCGCCTTTACTGACGCTCCCCTACTTACGAACATTCGAGTTATGAACAACAGTACATGCGATCGTTTTTTTCGGGATGTCGAAAAATATCCGGATATTGCTGTAAGTGAGATTTTGTGTCGTGTGCACCTTTATCCGAGTAGCGGACGGTGCTGTAGTGCTTCTTTCCGCAGCGTGGCGCTGTGAGAGGTAACCCAGCATTCACCCCGAAGAAGAAATCTGGCTTCTACTTCCTGGATTGTGTGTATACACACTGCACTGCACGCTAAGAACTTTGACGTTATTAGTTGTGATTGCTGCAGCAAGGCCTAACTACATTGCCAAGTGCTGTAAGCACAGGGCAATGTAGTTGTGCTACAACTATTATAATCCCCCGAGATCTTATTAAAATTATTATATCTATCTTCTTCCGCCGAATTTTGACGGGCCTCTCCTCCCAGAACTTTTGGAGTAGCCCAACGATTCATATACCAAAAATTCCGGCCGAATCAGGACTCTCCTGCGACAATACAGATTTTCGATACGAGTCTTGCTGTGAGAGAGCACTGTAATGGTCTCCGCGTCTTGCGGGGCCCCGGATACCAAAAAAAGTCCCCATCCGGAATAATGGGTTTTGAAAATCTCCCATCCGGAATACATGGGCCCATTCATTTCTATTGGTAGTCATGGTAATGAGGGCTTTTCTAGAGGGTAGTCATAGTAAGCAGGGACTGTCCAGAGTGGCTTGAGGGGGCCCGACCCACAATACCTTTAACCATGGGTAAATGGTGAATACCAAAGAGTGGATGCTAGCGAGAGGATGCTAACAGCTATGTGCGCCGCTTGCAAGGTGTTGGGCTGGCATAGCCCCCCCACAGAACCAAGTTAAAAATTACAAATACATCTCTCTGAGTTAAAAACTTTATGCTAACTCATAATGCTAACAACTCAACGCTACCGGTTCTCTACCAACATCTGCCAGATCAATCACAACTCTTACAATTGCCGCGGGAATTGTCTAGTTATTGTTTAATATCTCATGCATCCATTCGATATGGTTGGTATAAAGCTTAAAGTCGAGGCGAACTGTTCTATTTAATATTAAAGTGGAATATGGAAGCTTGATGCAGTTGGGAAAATGCTTGGATCGCTTTTTTCTTCGTCCACTTTTTACCTCTGAGGAGGAAGTCGCAAAAAAAATAAGTTAATCTTAACTTTGTTTATCTTTATAGTCATGTCAAGTCATAATTATTTGTATAGCCCTCAATTACAAGTAGTCTGAAAGGGCTTCACAGACCACAGAATGTCGACGCCTAATGTATAGCTTTGTTTTTCATTACAATGCTTTATCATTTAGGCTGCTTTGTAATGTTATAGAGCAGGAGTGGCGAACAACTGGCTCTAGAGCCGCATGCGTCTCTTGGCCGATAGGAATGCGGCTCTTTGCCTCATCATATTTCCTATATACTGTGGCTCATTGCCTTGTTTCATGTTTAGTTTTTTTTTGTGTGTATTGAGGGTGGACACTTTTCTTGAAATCAACACAAGAACAATACTTGTTTTATTGTAAGGAGAGCAGTGTGTTATGGGAAATAATGTTTTTGATTTTGTGTGTTTGTCTGTCATGGCAGGTCAGTGCGTGGTGTGGCTCGTTGACTCTCAGTTAAAAATGTCGGCTCTTTTTGTCAAACTTGTTCGCCACCCGTTATAGAGCATATTGGAGCAAACTGGAGTGCCATGTCCAATTTCGTTGTCACAATATGTTCAACCCATTTTGTAACAATGACAATAAAGGTATATTCTATTCTATTCTATTATTTTATTAAACGTTTATTTTTCAGTTTCAAAACAATACAAGTTACTTATACAAGCCTGAAACATACTTATATAAACCTTAAACATAAATTCTATAAGAAATATAGCACTGGAGCAACTTACGAACAAATTCAATTTCGAACGATTGTCTGTAATCTTGATCGTAAGTAGGGCAGCGTTTGTATTGTTTGGTGCCATTAAAAACTGCTTCTGATTGGCTGGTGCTGTTAAACCACAAAATGTGACAATTCTTGTTGGCCAAACACTCCATCACTTAAATAACAAACTGGAACTATGAATTATTGAAAACATCGCAGTGTTTTGCGGTTACGCGATTGCACCTCCTCACATCGCGCTATCGATTAGATTTCGGTTAATCGTGCAGCCCTAGAGGGAATTGATGACAATGATGGGGGTGTAGTAGTGAAATGCAACTTACGAGTCATACTTGCATATTTACTAAAGTAAAATAATGAAAGGAGTGTAATAAACTCTGGCTGTATGTAGCTTACTGCCAACAATTACAATTTGAGGACGGACAGACTGAATATCGCACACATTGTTTACAGATCTAAACTGCTGAACTGTAGACAGTTAGCTATATAGTGTTAGCATAGAAACATTAGCCAAACTCCGGCCAGCAGCTTACAAAAACTTGAAAGCAGAAATACACACAAGCCTTTGTAAAAATATTTAGTTGGTAAAAACTCTTCCATCCTCCAACTTCTTCTTTCCTATTTGAAAACTAAAAAATAAGTGTCGCATTGTGCACAAATTTGTCCCAGAGTTAATGACAGCTTTGCATTGCTCAATCTCACATTCGATGTGGTGACAATGTTCTTTCAGAATACTTTTTCGGTTTTCTTTATCTTTTAGCTTAAACCGTACATTATATTTTGGTAATTTTCCATAAAAAAATCTTCTGTGCCGATAATGTGGTGCATCCCTTTGGAAACCCCTGCTCTTTATTTAGAGATCCATCTTACTAGGGCAGAGGGGTCCAACTTTCTTCTTCTTTTTCTTTTCTTTTGGGTGAAAGATTTTTATTGAACATAGTAAATACAAAAAAAATTGGCATGGACAAGTCCGAAAACAAGTGGGGGTTTTGGGGTTTTTAAGGGTTATTTATCTATCTTCGTTATTCATTATTCATTATCCGTTATCGGTCAGTTCATAATACGCTACAAAGCCTAGGAGCCGGGACACTTACTCTCAGCCAAAAGGCCAAGCTAAGGTCCTAGCCCTAAAGCCTTGTTGCGATCATTGCGAATGCACCGTTCCCGGAGGTACTGCAATACCGGGCCGATGCGTGGAGTGGACAGAGCAAGCTCTTATTCCATCTCCGGAATGCAAAAATTAACATTTTTGGTAAATAAAGTAAAAATAATGACATATTTATATCAATACAAGGGGGAGATTCTTAAGTATATTCTAAACCCCTTGGACACTGGGAGTGTTATTCAAACTCAAGGGGTCCAAAATTTTTAGAAAGCAGGCCACATTTGGTAAGCTATATATATCATACCTGTCAACCTGTACGGTTTTGCCGTACAAAGTACGTTTTTTATGCATTTTAAGACGAGTACGACGTACAAGGAAATCTGTACAGAAAAACGCAAATTTGTCAATTATGGGTACCAACCGGTATAAACTGACTATCATGAAATAGCAAATCAATCAAGTCAAAGGAGTTTGCTGCGGAAGCCTCTATCTCGGTATTGTTTTTTCGCTGCAAACGAAGCGAGCGGTTTGATGCTAATGTGCGCATGCGTCTGCCGCCTGGGGATTTCCCATCATGCATCATTCCGGAAAAAAAAAATAGGGTGTAAGATTATTTTGGATTTTGTACGGGAAAATACGACAGTTTGTCCAGGCATGGAGCCGTGGAGGTTTACAGGTGTATATATATATATATATATATAGTGTGTGTGTGTGTGTGATACAGCTGCAAATAAGTATTTGAACACTTGGATATCATCTAGAATTCTGACCCTGAAAGACCTGTTAGTCAACCCATTAGAAGTCCACCTATACTGCATTTATCATCCTGAATCAGATGCACCTGTTTGACGTTGTTAGCTGCATAAAGACACCTGTCCACCCCATACTATCAGTAAGACTATAACTTGTAACATGGAGTTGACCAAAGCTGTCCAAAGACACCAGAGACAAAATTGTAAACCCCACAAGGCTGGAAAGGGCTACGGAGGAATCATCCCGGAGTTACACGACAGGAGTTGTTTAATGACCTGAAAAGAGCTGCGACCACCGTTTCAAGGTTACTATAGGTAATACACTCAGAGGTCATGATTTCAAATCATGCATAGCACGAAAGGTTACCCTGCTTAAACCAGCACATGTCAAGGCCCATCTTAAGTTTGCATATGACCATTTGAATGATACAGAGTAGTCATTGGAGAAAGTTTTGTGATCAGATGAGACCAAAAAAGAACTTTTGGTTATAATTCCACTAAGCGTGTTTGGAAAACCAAGATCTGTCTTTGTAAGAAGAATATCAAGGTTCTAGCCTGTCTCCACACCTGAACCCAATTAAAAAAAATTTGGGGGGAGCTCATACTCCGTGTTCCTCAGCGACAGCCTGGAAACCTGACTGATCTAGAGAAGAAAGACCTGTTAGTCAACCCATTAGAAGTCCACCTATACTGCATGTATCATCCTGAATCAGATGCACCTGTTTGACGTTGTTAGCTGCATAAAGACACCTGTCCACCCCATACTATCAGTAAGACTATAACTTGTAACATGGAGTTGACCAAAGCTGTCCAAAGACACATTAGAGACAAAATTGTAAACCCCACAAGGCTGGAAAGGGCTACGGAGGAATCATCCCGGAGTTACACGACAGGAGTTGTTTAATGACCTGAAAAGAGCTGCGACCACCGTTTCAAGGTTACTATAGGTAATACACTCAGAGGTCATGATTTGAAATCATGCATAGCACGAAAGGTTACCCTGCTTAAACCAGCACATGTCAAGGCCCATCTTAAGTTTGCATATGACCATTTGAATGATACAGAGGAGTCATTGGAGAAAGTTTTGTGGTCAGATGAGACCAAAAAAGAACTTTTGGTTATAATTCCACTAAGCGTGTTTGGAAAACCAAGAACTGTCTTTGTAAGAAGAATATCAAGGTTCTAGCCTGTCTCCACACCTGAACCCAATAAAAAAAAATTGGGGGGGAGCTCATACTCCGTGTTCCTCAGCGACAGCCTGGAAACCTGACTGATCTAGAGAAGATCTTTGTGGAGGAATGGGCAAAGATCCCTCCTGCAGTGTGTGCAAACCTGGTGAAAGGCTACAGGAAACGTTTGATCTCTGTAATAGTAAACAAAGGCTACTGTACCAAATATTAACATTCATTTTCTCAAGTGTTCAAATACTTCTTTGCAGCTATATCACACAAATAAATCGTTTAAAAATCATACATTGTGATTTGTGGATTTGAGCCACGTTCCTGTAAAAATTTCAGACCCCTCCATGATTTCTAACTGGGAGAAATAGCAAAATAGCAGGGTGTTCAAATACTTCCTTTTTTTTTGTATATGTATGTTATAATTTCTTCACAGTTTCATTTGGCAACAACAAAAAGAGAAATTCATTTTATGACAGCCCGTTAAAAATTTTAGCATGTGCTTTAACTGCCCACCTCACTAGACTTTTGACATGCCTGGCCTTGGGGCTTATAATAATATACTGCAAAATATGTATGATTTAAAAGGGAAGTTTTAATGCAACGTAATATTTCATCTCTCCTTATACATGCTAACACACTGGACAGCCAGCCATCCATCCATCCATCTTCTGCCTTGCTTATCCTCAATGGGCTCTCAGGGGTGCTGTAGTCCACCCAGCTATCTTGTGGCAGTATAATAAAAGACGTGCCACATAACAATTTACCATTATGGATCTTTCCATTTGTGTGAGCGAAAACTTTAATCTGACTTTGAGTGCATACGCATGCATGCCAGGGTTATTATCAGGTCATCCGCCTGTCAAAAATTGTGAATGAAAATACGCAGACGACCATTATCCAAATGGAACATAACTCCCTGGTGGTGCCATACTTACTGTTCCTTATACCTTGCATTCGCTTGAGTGTTCTAGCATCCAAAGAAACGGTAAACCTTTGCAAGTGTTTGCAGGTTGTGGGGTGCCAAAGAAACTGATTGAAATAGAACAAGGTTTTTGTAAATGTGTGGGTTTTTTTCAGGTTGGGCTTATGGTATTTTTAACCTACCCCACCCCCAGAAAAAGCCTAAATTCCAGTAGCATGGCTTGAACTCGTATAAGCGGTAGTCATTTGTGGTTTGTTTGATCAGATGTCATCTGGTTCCTGAATGAAAATTGAATGTGTTAACATCCATGGCTGCAAGTCTATTGGCCGGCTGCTTTCTTGGCTTAATTGACAGTTCAAAGTCACTGGGGTCTTCTTGTGGGTTTGTTTTAATCGTTCTGTTTTCAAATGGGCTTTGTTTAGGGTTGATTCGACTTAATATACTCTAGACATCTGCACATGCCAAGCACATTTTCGGACTAGTTTTCATTATCCCAGAATTATTGACATCTGTTTTGTGTGTGTGTGTGTGTGTGTGTGTGTGTGTGTGTGTGTGTGTGTGTGTGTGTGTGTGTGTGTGTGTGTGTGTGTGTGTGTGTGTGTGTGTGTGTGTGTGTGTGTGTGTGTGTGTGTGTGTGTGTGTGTGCGTGCGGTTTTTTTTTTTTTTTCAAATAACATTATTTGTATGTTTTCAAAGTCAAAAAACCCCAGGAATTTTGGACAAAAGGCCACTTGTTTTTTTTCTACATTTTAAACACTGCAGCTTTAAGTACAGCGCGGCTTATTCTTTTTTTTCTGTGGCGGGAAAACATTTTTTTCTTAGCACAGTAAACCAGTAAATGAGTTGAGTAGTTCACAGGGGTCCAATTAAAGCTTATGATTAATCACAATTTCTGTTATGGTATATTGTCACTCTTAATTACCGTTCTCAATATGTAAAATACTAGAAGAAAAGCATATGTTCAAGTGAAAAGCAATAACTCTGGCAGTAGACAAAGGAGCAAAACAAGGGAATTGACGGTACTTTATTAAATATTGACGACGTATTTACAATATATAAATTTTTTTCTCCCACAAATTAAGTTCCCATTTTGTACATCCACTTTCAAAGGCAGTGTGTTATCTATCAAAAACGCTTCGTTTTTTTTTTCCATTTCATCAAAGTCATTGTCAGATCGATGGACTTTCCTATAATCCTCAAGAAACAATGACAAGCAAATGCAATTTGTCCATCACCGCAGTAACCACTAATGACAACAGCACAAAAAACACTTCTGTGTTGCAATTTGGCACCTTTCTCCATAGTATGGTTGCCCTGGCGCAGTCGTCTACAATTATAAGGGTCACATTTTTGCGATGCAGCCCTCATTCATGTTTTTTTTTTCTATCTATCTATCTACCTTAGCCATATCCCTCAAGAAGGGTGACCGACAGCAAAACAAACACATACAATAACAAAGAAAATAAAAGGGAAAAAATAGCAAAAAAAAAACCACATTTTTGGACCATGGCCAACCCAATTGCCCAAACACCCAAACAAGTTAGGCACCTCGGCACCTAAGTTGGTCATGCTTTCGTCCCTCCAGATGAAACGGGACACCAGAAAGCGGCCATGTCACTCGGTTCAGGGTGACACAACACACTCTTTTGCTCAACTGCAGGGCCCGACAGCTTTCACTGGTTTACCCCTGCCGCATCATACGGGTGCCCAGCCCATCCTTAAGAACGCGTCCACAATCCCACTATCCTTTCACAACACCTCTCCACTCCTTTCTATCAAGAGCTCTAGATTCCATTATATTTTGATCTCTTTCCTGCAGTGCACTCATAACACCATCCATCCACGTCAATCGCGGCCTCCCTCTTGGTCTCCTTCCGTTGACTTCTGCTCTGTAGATCCTTTTCAACATACACTCCTCATCCATCCTCTCCATGTGTCCAAACCAACCAAGTACTCTCTTATCAACACGCTTGCTCAATTCCACAACTACTCCAGTTTTGTCTCTCACAATTTCATTTCTCAATCTATCCAATCTTGTCACTCCTAAGATACTCCTCAAACATTTCATCTCAAAAACATTTAATTTCCTTCTTAAATCTGCGTTCAGGCTCCAAGTCTCTGCACCATACAACACAGTCGGCACAATCACACTCTCATACACTCCCCTCTTAACATCCATACCCATACTCTTGTTGCTCATCACTCTCCTCAGAGCACCCAAAACCTTGCTTTCTTGATTCACACTCTGCAATACCTCGCACTCCATTCCACCAACTGCAGCCACATCACAACCCAAGTACCTCAAGCTTTCAACTTCTTCCAGCACCTGTCCATGTAACCTGATTTCTAACGTCATGCCCACTCCATCACATGAACACTTCATCACCTTACTCTTCCCAACATTGACACATAACTTACGCCTATCACATACTCTTCCAAACTCCGTTACCAACCTTCTCAATGTTTCCTCAGAATCAGCCACAAACGCTGTGTCATCTGCAAACAACAACTGACTTACCTGCCACACTGTTCCACTGTTGTCCATCATCACTACACTTCTACCAAATACTTGCATTCACCTCTCTCACCACACCATCCATGTACACATTAAACAGCCATGGTGACATCACACACCCCTGTCTCACACCAGTCAACACAGGGAACCACTCACTTGTCTCACTCCCTACTCTTACACATGCTCTTCTGTTCATATAAAAACTCTTCAATGCTTCCAGTTACTTTCCACCCACTCCATACATCACCATCACTTGCCACAACGCCTCTCTATCAACTCTGTCATAGGCCTTTTCCAAGTTCCAAGCCAAATAAACATCCTTACCTTTTGCAAAATATTTCTCACACACCTGTTGTACTGCAAACACCTGATCCACACATCCCCTTCCTTTCCTGAAACCACTCTGCTCCTCCTCTCTTAATCAAGACTCTTCCATACAGCTTACCTGCACAGACAACAAACTGATACCTCTCGAGTTTCTACATTCATACTTATCACCTTTACCCTTATACAATGGCACTACACATGCACTACACCAATCAACAGGAACCACACCACTTAAAAAGCATACATTCAACAAGCGTACTAATCAGTCAATCATAGCTGTGCCGCCTTTTTTCAGGCATTCAGCAGTACAACCATCCAACCCAGGTGCCTTCCTCTCTTTCATTTCTTTCACTGTCTCTTGCACCTCCCATGCTTCCACAGGCTTCACATTTAAATCACCCAACACGGACATTCTCTCCATACCATTGATCGCCTCGACTATCACTTCTCTCCCATCCTCCGCATTTAGCAACTCCTCAAAATACTCTGCCCATTTCATCCTGACTGCACTACCGCTCACCAGCAATCTACCATCCTTCTCTTTCACTTACTCTTCCTTTCCAGACTCACTGTTTCTTACTCTTTTCACTTCTTTCCAGAACACTTTTCTCCTTTCCTCAAAGTTCACTCCTATCTTTCAATACCATTCATCATTTGCTTTCCTTTTCGCTGCTTCCACTGCCGCTTTTACCAACCTTTTCTTCACTTTATATCTTTAATACGCATCGACACTCTTATCTTGCAGCCACTCCTTAAAGGCACGTCTCTTTTCTGTCACAGCCTCTGATACCTCATCATTCAACCATTCACTTCCTTTCCTAATACTTTGACCAACTTTTCTCATTCCACACACATCTTTTGCACTCGTCAACACTGCCTCTTTAAACCACCTCCATTCAATTTCCACACTCTCCATTTCTCTTCTACTAATCCGTTCATACGCTTCCCTTATCCTCTTTTTAAACTCTTTACTTTTCTGCCTTCTTCAACTCTGACATTTTCACCTCTTCCCTCACACTCTTCTTATAACTAGACCTCCATGATCCATTTATTCTCAGTTTTCCTTCCACATAAAAATAATCAGACATACCACTCATTTCACCTCTGTAAACATGCACATCCAACAATCTACTTAACATCCCTTTCTTAACCACTACATAATCCATCAGTGCTCTGTCCACCATCTTGCCACTATCCACTCTGACGAAGGTATACTTATTCACGTCCCTCTTTTTAAACAATGTATTTCCATTCACCACCTCATTTTCCACACATAACTCAATCAATTTCTTCCCACTGTCATTTCTTCCTGGCACTCCATATCTACCAATCACATTTCCAACCGTTTCATCACCCACTCCAGCATTCAGGTCACCTAGTATTACCACTTTCCACCCTTCTTTCGCACTTGCACACATTCGGACAAGTCCTTCCAGAACTCCTCTCCCTCCTCAACGCTTTTTTCTGAACCAGGTCCATATGCACTTATAAACATCCATACTTCTACACACCACTTCAACCTCACCCACAGCAATCTGGAAGATATGTCTTTCAACTCCACCAGTTTTTCCTTTGCTTTCTCACTCACAAGCACAGCCACTCCTTCTTTAGCATGTCCATCCGTAACTCCAGACCTTCTACCATACATACCTCCAAGCTGTAATTCACCCTTTCCTTTCATCTTTGTTTCACTCAAGGCTAACACATAAACCTTCCTTTTAGTCATCATCCTTCTGATCTCCTCTTTCTTCCACTAAGTCGCTTTACTTCCACATCCTCTCACATTTAGTGACCCTATAACTAGGGTTTGCGAGACCTTTCGGTCTCCCGCCCCCCTTTCTTTGCCTTGCTGTCTCTTAGGGAGTAGAGATAGAGAGGAAATGATCCCCAGTCCCCTCGCTCCCTCCACTTTAGTCGTCTCTTACTACACACTGCGGACCATGGTGGGAGAATTCTCTTACCTCTCACAAGGAGAGGGCCCCTCACCACAGGACAAAAGGATTTTTTTTTTCTACTGAGAGTAAATATGTGTTGGTTATTGAAGTACTTTCTATCTTGAATAGTCACATCATCCAAAAACACATGACAAAAACATCTTGCAATAGATCTGAAACGTTTTCGGGTGTGCGGTGGTACGCTGCCATTAGTGTTCTGCAGACAAAGGCATCAACGCTGAATTTCCCATGTGATTGGCGCTTAGTGTGCGCTGTACTTAAGTTCGTGGCCTAATAGCTGGTGCGCCCTGTAGTCCAGAATTTTTCGTAGTAGCTCTTCAATCGCACCATGTTTAATGTACAGCAAGGGTCAGGAACCTATTGCTCGAAGATAAAACTATTTTCATGCAAATCTCATCTATAGCATTTCAATTCTGAAAAGCATGGAGCCAAGTCTAGTGCACCCATTGCTTACGCATCACTGACAATCATTCTGAGCGTATTTTTTTATTTCTTCACTCACCAAATGATTTTATATACATATATATATATATATATATATATATATATATACATATTTATTTTTTTATTTTTTTTCCCATCCATCCATTATCTGCAGCGCTTATCCTCAGTAGGGTCGCCGGGGTGTTGAAGCCCATCCCAGCTATCTTCGGGCAGTGGGCAGGGGACACCCTGAACTGGTTGCCAGCCAATCGTAGGGCACACAGGGACACAAAACTCATTCGCTCATTCACTCTATGGGACAATTGAGACCGTCCAATTAATCTGACAAGCATGTTTTTGGAATGTGGGAGGAAACCGGAGTGCCCGGTTTATCGTAGTAGCTCTTCAATCGCACCATGTTTAATGCACAGCAAGGGTCAGGAACCTATTGCTCGAAGATAAAACTATTTTCATGCAAATCTCATCTATAGGAATTCTTTTGGGGGAAGATCATTAAACAATTTAGGTTGACTGTTGAGACACTTTATGATGATGACTCACAAAAAAACTGTAAACAGCCATAAATGCGACCCAAAGCTCACAGAGCAATTTGATTAGGTGAGTGGTAGGGGTGGGTGAAGCACACTTCTCTCTGGCCCGAGCCGTCTGCACCAAAGATAAATACACATTCTCCCCTACTTAATAACGAGATACGTCCTGGACGATCGTTCGTAAGTTGAATTTGTTCGTAAGTTGCTTTAGTGGTATATTTTGTATGGAATGTATGTTTAATTTTCATAGAAGTATGGTTAAGGTTTATATAAGTATGTTTAAGGTTTTTATAAGTATGTTAAAGGTTTGTACAAGTATGTTTAAGATTTATACAAGTATGTTAAAAGGTTTATACAAGTATGTTTAAGGTTTATATAAGTATGTTCAAGCCTTGTATTGTATTGTCTCATCTCATCTCATCAGCCGTACCGCTTATTGTTTTGTATTGTATTTATTTATTCAGCCAGTATAAACCATAAACATGAGTATACAAGAAATCATTAGGCACGCGAACCCTCAAAATAGTTTGAGTAACCTGTATTGTTTTTTACTCAAAAATAAACATTTAAAAAAATAATATGTTCTATAAAGATAAATAAAGGGAAGTTTAACTTATTTGAGTACTTCCTCCTTTCGTGGCAGAAAGTGGCCGAAAATAAGTTGATCCAACTATTTTCTCAACTGCTTCAAGCTTCCTTATTCCACTTTCCTTTCAAATTAAACGGCTCGACTCTTCTTTACACTTTACTCCAACCATATTGAATGGGTGCACGAGATATGAAACAAAATCAATAGGTTCTTAGCACACTGGAGATACAGTGCAGTATGTTTACACGTACCTGCAGCAGATGGAAATCTTTGTGCCCAGGGTTACACCACCTCGTGTTCACGTAGATACCGAGTCAACCTCCTCTCCGCTTCCCGCAGGCTTTTGTGTCTCTGTCTGTCCTAACAGCGCTGAAGCCGGGTAGCTCCACGTTAGAGTCCGGGCTAGACATGAGCCACGTTCCTGTAAAACACTGCAAACTGCACTCCCTGTACGCTTTGATGTTTTTCACCAGCACAGCCGGTTCGTCGGTCTTATTTGGTAGAGTTCAAATTTACCATGATTGCGGACGGTACCGGAGGCTTATAACGCCACTCTGCTTAGCCTCAGCTCCAGCTCTGTATCCATGATAGGGCCCCCTCATCACGCCGGCACGAGAATTCTTCAGGGCAAGGAGTTGATTCCTCGAATAAACGCATTTTTGTGCGTTAAAAGCCATAACGATAGGATAGAAAGTAATCCAAAGTGTAGTTGTCAAACGGGACGAAAAACACCGAAGATGGAAGCAGACACTTAAAACAATAAATCACAAAAAGAGCAAAATAACATGGAGCTGCTCGAAAGGATGCCGCTCGCGGTGGAGCCTATGATGTTATGCCATTAGCGGCGGAAAGAAGCACCACAGTACTCTCCTGTACTTGAACAAGGGTGCACAATACAGAATCTAACTTACAGCAATGTGTGGATATTTTTCGACATCCAGAAAAAAAAGTTCGTATGCATCGTTGTTTGTAACTCGAATGTTCGTAAGTAGGGAAACGTCTGTACATTTCCCTGTTTGCAGTATTTTGTGACATTTTTACAAAAGAACTGCTTGCAACCTGTTCCAAGACCATTACTTTTGAAAAAAAATAAGGTCAAAATGAGACCCAATGATCTTAAGTAATTGCGGGTTGGAGACAAATAATATATTTTTTATTATGGGACACTGGCTGTGGCATTAATCTCATATCATCTAACGTCACAGTGAAATAAAATGCACTAAAAACTTTTTGTCTGGAGAGCTGGTTTGGTGGTTTTACTGAATTTTGTCTTAAAAAATATGGTATGCCCCCCCCCAAAAAAATCTATATTTTGCTATTATGGCGCTTTGGATCAAAAAGGTTTCCGACCCCTGTTGTACTGAAAGTGTTTCAATGTATTCAACACCAATAATGTGAAAATTGGTCAATAGTATTGGATTTGTTTAATGAAAATGCATGTGGTGTTTACAGGCAAAAATATTAGCTAAAATCTGTTTGGAAAGTGGATTCCCAGTCACACAGAACATCCACCCACCAACCCACTACTCATCTCACTTTGGATCCACCCACTTTCCATTGCCATACCCACAAGATATCCCCTGTAAATAAACACCCAATGTAAATATCTTCTGATTTTACGTGCCCACACTTTCTTGCGTAAATATTTTGTGTTCATATACAGTGGGACCTCGCTACTTCGCGGTTCCACGTTCGCGGGTTAAAATGAAATAATTTTAAAAAAAAAAGTTTTTTGGGGTTTTTTTTTTTCAAAGCATTTTCGAAGGGGCGTCGCTACTTCGCAGATTTTCACTTTTTGCGTGTGGTTTTGATCCCCATTAACCGGGTCTAAAAAAAAAATATATAAAATAAAATAATTTAAAAAAAAAAGTTTTGGGTTTTTTTTTAAGCATTTTTGAAGGGGCGTCGCTACTTGGCGGATTTTCACTTTTCGCGGGTGGTTTTGGTCCCCATTAACCGCAATAATCGAGGCATTACTGTGCATCCAAATTATTTTCATATTTCTATCTTTTTACTTTTTTTTATCTTTTATCTTATACACTCTAAATGTGTAACTGGAGTGCCACGTCTAATTTGTTGTCACAATATGTTCAACTCATTTTGTAACAATGATAATAAACGTATATTCTATTCTATCTAAGATAATACACACACTAGAAATCTGCATCTGTGTCATTTGTACATAAAGTATATATGAATGAGCCGCTGACCCTTTTGATGGGCGACATCGATTGACCCCATGTACTGTATGATGACTTGTGAGTTCATAGACACAGCAGGGTGCATGCGTAATTACCATAGTATGATTTATTGTTAAAGTGCGTCTGTGGTTTGTGGAGACACCTTTAGGAATACATTCAACTGTTGAGTTAAGTGTGGTGTTATTGGAATGAAAAGTAATTTAAATACCAAAACCTGACGTTGTGGTCAATCCGTCCGTCTCAGGGGCAGAAATCTGAAGCGGAGAGGTACTTCTTAAAGGCCATCCAGCTGGATCCCACAAAGGGCAACTGTTACATGCATTATGGTAAGTAGTCGTTGCTTTTTTTCATTTTCAGTTTGACATTCTCCAGTAACTCATCCAATCCGTATCTTAGGTATTCATATATTTAGGCTTGTAGCCCAAATGTTAGCAGATAGATGCTCTTATAATGAAAGAAACTGAAAAAAAAGATATACCCACAATAATAGTTCATAAGGTTCAGCCATGTGTAGGTAGAATATATCATTGATTCTTTTATTGTCGGCCCAGCAAAAATGAAAATTTTGACCTCTCTGGCAGTAAATGCCTCGAGGTCTCATTATGATCTTTAGACAGTATTGACTTTGAATTGTAATAGTTTGGCATTGCTTATCCACCCAAACTGCAAAAACAATAATTATATTTTATTGGGAGACTTAATTTTTTTTTTTTTTTTTTTTTTTTTTACTTTTCTGTTTTTTTATCACTTATTTATTTATATTATTTTTCAGTGTGAAACATCCTGCTTGCACTGAATTAAACTAATTGGTGTTTGTACATTAATGATGAAACCATCCAACTGTACACTCGTGTACACATAAGTCGCAAGGTTTCCATGGATCCTCAAAGTCTTAAAAGGCATTAAATACATTTTTCTGAAATTAAAGCCTTACTTGGCATTAAAATGTTTTGCTCCAAATATCGATAGTCTTAAAATGTGAACACATTAAAAATATCTATATTTGTCTGAACCAAAAATATGAAGTAAAAACGTCATTGTACCTGCCTCATGATAAAAATGCTTTATTAGTGGAGTAAAAGAGTTCTTTGGAATTAGTATTTATCTGCCAAGATTGACTGAGGATCCATGATTTACTGTGAACATCCTTTTTATGTCGTGTTTTCCATGTCTAAAACTTTGGAGAGTGCTTTGTTTTTCAGATGGAAAGTTTTCAACTTGATCAAATGTGATTTTTTTTTTTTAATATTTTGTTTAAAATTGCCTCTAATAAAAACTAATAATATTTGTTTTAATGTTAGTTTCAATTATGTTGGGTTTTTTTTTGTTTTTTTTTTCAATTGGCATTAAGATCTGAGAGACTTTCTAATTTTCTCCTACATTTGGTTGCACTTTGTTGGTTGTATTTTCCTCAAAGCAGTTTTTGTTGGGCTCCCAGGTCAGTTTTTGTTGGAAGAGTCTCGACTGCTGGAGGCTGCGGAGATGGCGCAGACGGCAGCCCGGCTTGACAGCAAAGAGTTTGATGTGGTTTTTAGTGCTGCACACATGCTCAGGTATGTTTAGGATCAGAGTTCCTTCACTTTGTTATACTTCGTTTGTGTGTTCGATTCCCTCGTTCAAAACCTTCGGCTATTTGAGAAAGGATGTCTGCATTTCCTCCTCAGACTTGATGCCACTTGATAATACTCTTCTGTGGTCGCAGTGCCAATTGAGCTCAGTGACATTTTCTATTGTATATTTGCACATGAGCTTTCTTACTTTCCCCTGCCACTCTTGCTTTGCGGGTGCTGGCGTGAGTGGAACATGCAGCTGGGGTACCTGATAAAATAAGTTTGAGCAGCCCACCAGCTCTCTTTTGTTTTCTTAAGTATGCTTTCAAATAAATTAGCACAAAAGCACTATTTGGTCTAAAAAGCATAATTAGGTTTAAAAACAAACATAGTCTGCACTGGAATATGTTGTACATTGCGTTTTTACGGCTTATTTCATAATTGCAAAACATTAGGCTATCTTTTAGCACAGAAATAATGTATGCTAGTTTTTCATGCTGGAGAAAAAGCTCATGTTTGGCATCGAAGAAGATGACACTAGCTCTTAATTAAGAAGATGATGCTAACTGTTGTACAAGACAACTACATTTGTTTTTGAGTATAAAGCGTAACTAGTTTCCAACGTAGAAAACGGTAATATTTCTTTTTAGCATAATAGAAAAGAGTACTAGTATTCTAGTGCATTCTTTCCTCACATCTTTATTTTATAAATTCTACTTGTATTATTTTTTATTTTGTTCTTAAGAAACACTTCTCAAAGATCGAAGGCAAACTCACATGTGTGAAGGTCTTTTATTGTTGCTCAGGTGCTAATATTCACCAGCGTTTTTCTTTCCACATTTTATATGATTAGTCTTCCCTTTGCTTCTTTTAAATTGCACTGTCAGTTTATGAACAGTGGGCTGTTACATGAACCTTTCTGTGTTTCTCTCACTTCCATTTTTCTGTCGATTAATGTGATGTTTTATGGAATGCTGCTTAGTGACAGGCAAGTAGAAAACTAGATTAACCTTGAAATTCACTTTGTACTGCAAAGGATTTCACTTCATGTGTTTTTTGACATGTTAACCAGCAGCATATCTCAACTAGTATGTTTCGTTGTTAGGTTTTCTAACATATCTACCGCATTTTCTGGACAAAAAGTCTCCTCAGAGTACATATCCCACCAGGCAAAAAATGGATAATTTGGAAGGAAAAAAACAGAGGTCACATTTTAGGGGGAAATTTATTATATAAAATTCAACACCAAAAAACATACATTTCGTCTCAGAAGGCAATTCAAAATAAAAATAATATAAAAAGCGTATATATTGCAGACATGCTCTTATATGTCAGGAACGACATGTTAAGATTTATTCAGATAACTTTAGCAGTAAGAACATGCTTACCAAACTATTAGCTTCACTCCAAATCACTTAATCCAATGAAATATGCATCATCTGCGTTTCTTTTTCCGGGAGAAAAAAGCTTGTGCCTTCGTCTATGTTGCCGTAAAGGTTAAAATCATCAACACAGGCTTGGGGTGCACTCTTGCGGTTTAGTGTAAAACATGTGAAGTTTTATACAATAGAGGTCGTACAAATTTAAAACACAATTATATAATAATCTGTCAATAATTGCACGGATAAATTCCACCAGCGTACAAGTCACACCCCCTGCCAAACGATAATAAAACCTGCAACTTATAGATTGGAAAATATGATTATTTATTGCTTAATATATCTGAATTAAAGAAGAATACAAAGGATTTGAGTAAGTCTTTTGTATGTTTTATTTTTTTATTCTGATATAGAGATTAAGGAAAGATACCCAAACACCATCGATTCTTAGCGGTTTATTTGTCCCTTCTCCACGTTGACTTCGGGTTTAAGTAAGGGGCTGGTTTGTATGGCTGGATGCCAATGTTTGATGCATTGTTGTGTTTACGACAGTTTAGCAGCTTAGAAGGTTCCTGAACAGCTCCGCTCATTTTGGTTGCACTCCAGACCACTTTTGGCAAACAAATGATTGGCTGACCCAGAAAAATCCATCCATCCATCCATTATCTTCCGCTTTTCCGAGGTTCGGTCGCGGGGGCAGCAGCCTTAAAAGGGAAGCCCAGACGTCCCTATCCCCAGCCACCTCCTCCAGCTCATCCGACGGAAACCCGAGGCGTTCCCAAGCCAGCCGAGAGACATAGTCTCTCCAGCGTGTCCTGGGTCGCCCTCGGGGCCTCCTGCCGCTGGGACATGCCCGGAACACCTCCAGAGGGAGGCGTCCAGGAGGCATCCTTATTCGATGCCCAAGCCACCTCAACTGGCTCTTTGAATGCGGAGGAGCAGTGGCTCTACACAGAGTCCCTCCCGGATGACTGAACTTGCGGAGGAAACTCATTTGGGCCACTTGTATCCGAGATCGTTTTCTTTCGGTCAAGATCTCATCCCCAACCCGGAGGGAGCATGCCACCCTTTTCCGACTGAGTACCATGGTCTCGGATTTAGAGGTGCTGATCCTCAACCCGGCCGCTTCACACTCGGCTGCGAATTGCTCCAGCGAGAGCTGAAGATCACGGCCTGAGGAAGCCAACAGCACCACGTCATCTGCAAAAAGCAGTGATGCAATGCTGAGGCCCCCAAACCGGACTCCATCCCCACCAAGGCTGCGGCTAGAAATTCTGTCCATAAAAGTTATGAACAGAATCGGTGACAAAGGGCAGCCCTGGCGAAGTCCAACCCTCACCGGGAACGAATCCGACTTACTGCCGGCAATGCGGACCAGACTCTGGCACCGGGCATACAGGGACCGCACAGCCCGGATAAGACTGTGCAGTACCCCATACTCCCTAAGCACCCCCCAAAGGGCCTCCCGAGGAACAATGGCTTCTCTAAGTCCACAAAACACATGTACACGGGACAGGCAAACTCCCATGCACCCTCAAGAACCCTGCAGTGTGTGTATAGCTGGTCCAGTGTTCCACGGCCAGGACGAAAACAACACTGTTCCTCCTAAATCCGAGATTCGACCTCCTGGCGGACCCTCCTCTCCAGTACCCCTGAATAGACCTTACCAGGGAGGCTGAGAAGTGTGATTCCCCTGTAGTTGGAACACACTCTCCGCCCCCCTTTCTTAAAGAGGGGAACCACCACCCCAGTCTGCCAGTCCAGAGGCACTGTCCCCGATGTCCACGCGATGTTGCATGACACGCCCACAACACCCAGAGCCTTAATGAACTCCGGGCGGATCTCATCGACCCCCGGGGCCCTGCCACCGAGGAGCTTTTCGACCACCTCGGTGACTTCAACCCCAGAGATACGGGAGCCCAACTCAGAGTCCCCCGACTCTGCTTCCTCAGAGAAAGACGTGTCGGTGGGATTGAGGAGGTCTTCAAAGTATTCTGCCCATCCCTCACCGCCGGTGACCACCAACGGGTCTGAGGGTTGCCGCCGCGGCAGGCACCGATTACCTTACGGCCACAGCTCCGATAAGCCGCTTCGACAATGGAGGCGCGGAACATGGTCCACTCGGGCTCAATGTCCCCCGCCTCCCTCGGGACGTGGGCAAAGTTCTGCCGGAGGTGCGAATTGAAACTTCTGTGTGTGTGAGTAAAGTGTGAGTAAAGTGTGAATCACATTGAAAAGCGCTAGAGAGCAGCCTTCAGTGACTTGAAAAGCGCTAGAGAGAAAAAAAAGAAAAAACTAGATTTACGAAAGCTGGCTCAACTTTGATCAGCAGAGGGAAAAAATGGCTCTGCAAGCAGCAACAAGCACCTAGCTGTGCTTGACTTTGTCAGAAATAGAACATTTGAATTGAGCAATGATATCCATCACAGAAAATGTAACTGCTGGGCAGCTGATTCGGCTTTTGCTGACTTTTAGCAACAAGAGAATTGGTGTTGCACTCAATGACTCGACATTAAACATCTGGGGATGGCAGGACCTTTGAAATTTTAAAACCAAATTGGCATTGATGCAAGTGGTTGTAATAAATTAAAAAAGGATTTTTCGGTTGGTGTGTTACTTTTAGTTTAGTTTGAGTTTTAGATTAGTATTAGTTTTGTTATTTTTGCACAAAATGGATTTTGATTTTTAACACTGATTATGATTTTCTTTTAATATATTGAGTATTTATTGTATTACTAATACCTAAAATAAATACAGTAAATTCCGGATTATAGAGCAGAACTCAAACCACTAGTCTACCATTGATATGGATGACATATGAAAAGTCATTGAGTTTCATGTCATTATCACATTATATTTTGTCACCATACGAATGTTAATTTTGTTTTGCATTTCACATGTTACAATAACAATTCTATTCTAGTAAATGGTGTTTATAGAATTCATTCTATATGTACAATTCACCTATTACAGTGACAATAAGTTATTTTAGCATATAGAATTTATAAAATTTATTTTCATTGTAACATGTGAAACGCACAATCAAATTAACATTCGTCTCTGGTACAGTGACTTAAAATAGTCATTAAATGCTCCTAAAGACGACAAATGACTGATTGTTTCTATCTCCCCTTTACAGACAAGCCAACCTGAATTTAGAAGCTGAGAAGTATTACAAACAAGCAGCAAGGCTGAGACCCAATGTAAGTCTTTACTACGACTAATTGTTGCCATCCACGTTCCAGCTGGTTGACATCAGGTTATCAAAGACTGTGGAAATGTTATCGTACTATGTGCTCTCTTCATCAGTTTATGTTTTCGAGATTATAATAATACAATAATAATAATACATTCTACATTTAAAGTGCCTTTCAGGAACCCCAAGGTCCCTGTACACAGAATAGCAAACAACAATAAAACAAGAACAAAACAAGCAAGTAATGATTAGCAAATAAAAAAAAACAAAGTAGAAATAAAAAGGGGGGCGGCCGTATGTGAGGCAGATGATCATGAAAAGACAAGTCTTAAGAGGTGGGTTTTGATTCCGGATTTGAAGGTGGACAGGGAGTCGAATTTCCGGAGGTCAGGCGGCAATGAGTTCCTGAGCTGGGGGGGCCGAGTGGCTGAAAGCTCTGCTACCCATTGAGCTTAGACAGGCAGCAGGTATAGTGAGATGGAAGGCTCAGGGTGAGGTGGCTATGTGAAAGAGGTCGGAGATGTGGGGAGGGGCAAGGCCATGTAAGTGTAGAGTTTGTAATTGACTATATGGTTTATTGGGAGCCAGTGGATTTGCTGAAGGACAGGGGTGATGTAATGGCGGGAAGGGGTTTTGATAATGTTGCGTGCAGCAGCGTTATTGCCCAGTCAAAGTTTGGGGAGGGAATTTTGAGGTAAACCATAGAGGAGGTAATTGCAGTAATCAATGCGCTAGGTGACAAAGCTATAAACAAGAATGGGGGCGGTGAGGGAGAGGCATGGGTGGTTGATGGAGCGCAGGTTAGAGTAAGCTGACCAGGTGATGATATTTATATGAGAATTGAAGGGGCGTGTACTGTCGAGGATGACACCCAGATTCTTAGTCCAGAGATTAGTCCAGATTAGTAGGCAGAAGTACAACGTGCTGTGGAGTCTTTATTAAGAAGAATCTGAGTGTAGTACATGTTTTTGTGTATTGTTAGTCCAGTTTTTTGTAAAGGCGTTCTAGTTTGCGGCCTTTAGTTTTCAGAGACAGTGGTTTTGATCAGATATTTGTCCACACATCGAGGGAGCCCAATTTTCTAGTGTTGAATCATGTATCTGGCAAATAAGTGTGTGTAGGTGGGCAAAGTGAAGCAGTGTGGTGAAGGCGCGCCACATGGACAGATAGTAATAGGCAGTTAACTCTGAAAATGAGTTACAATTCTTTAAATAAAAAAGATGACAAAGTCCCATTGTCATCATCTGGTTCGAGGGATGCCGTTTTGTGCACGTCTGTAGAAACGCAGTCACCCAAGGCAAACAACCTCAAAGTGAAATTTCTCCTTGAAATGCAGCTTTTCACCAAAAGCTGTTTTGGAGGAGAAATGATAACAAATCCCTTGTTTTTTGCGGTAAAAGGAACCACCCGTGAGAAGTGGGGAACGTACCTCATGCGACTGTTACAAAATAACAGTAACAGCTATTGATCAACAAATGATAACACACAACACAAACCTTAAATTCCGGATTACAAGCCGCTACTTTTTTCCCAAATGTTCAGCCCTGCGGCTTATACAGCGAAGCGGCCAATTTATGTAACTTTTCTAACGACCACCAGCGGCACTCGAGTACAAAAAGTAAAATTTAGACCGTTGGCATTGTGTGCCGTGGTAGACTGCTTCCTTTCAGTCTACAGATGTCTGTTTCATATATGAGGAAGACGCCCTTGATGGAGACAATCATGAGGAGAAAGACGAGGACGGTTTACCGTGAGGGGGGGGGCGGGGGGGGGGGGGGGGGGTTTAAGGGTTATTGTTCTATCTTCGTTATTCATTATCCATTATCCGTTATCGGTCAGTTCATAATACGCTACAAAGCCTAGGAGCCGGGACACTACTCTTAGCCAAAAGGCCAAGCTAAGGTCCTAGCCCTAAAGCCTTGCTGCGATCATTGCGAATGCACCGTTCCCGGAGGTACTGCAATACCGGGCTGATGCGTGGAGCGGACAGGGCAAGCTCCTAGGAGTCGGGACTCTTAAATTGGGGGTTTTTAAGGGTTATTGTTCTATCTTCGTTATTCATTATCCATTATCCGTTATCGGTCAGTTCATAATACGCTACAAAGCCTAGGAGCCGGGACACTTACTCTCAGCCAAAAGGCCAAGCTAAGGTCCTAGCCCTAAAGCCTTGCTGCGATCATTGCGAATGCACCGTTCCCGGAGGTACTGCAATACCGGGCTGATGCGTGGAGCGGACAGGGCAAGCTCCTAGGAGTCGGGACTCTTAAATTGGGGGTTTTTAAGGGTTATTGTTCTATCTTCGTTATTCATTATCCATTATCCGTTATCGGTCAGTTCATAATACGCTACAAAGCCTAGGAGCCGGGACACTTACTCTCAGCCAAAAGGCCAAGCTAAGGTCCTAGCCCTAAAGCCTTGCTGCGATCATTGCGAATGCACCGTTCCCGGAGGTACTGCAATACCGGGCTGATGCGTGGAGCGGACAGGGCAAGCTCCTAGGAGTCGGGACTCTTAAATTGGGGGTTTTTAAGGGTTATTGTTCTATCTTCGTTATTCATTATCCATTATCCGTTATCGGTCAGTTCATAATACGCTACAAAGCCTAGGAGCCGGGACACTTACTCTCAGCCAAAAGGCCAAGCTAAGGTCCTAGCCCTAAAGCCTTGCTGCGATCATTGCGAATGCACCGTTCCCGGAGGTACTGCAATACCGGGCCGATGCGTGGAGTGGACAGAGCAAGCTCTTAATCCATCTCCGAGATGCAAAAATCAAAGATCAGGAGTCGGGACTCTTTTTTTGGTTTGAACAAATTTATTGACACTAAAAACAGAAAACAATCATGACAATCTCAACAGCAATTAAGCACATTCACAATATTATATTCCAATATTACGTTTTTAACAGCAAACACAAAGTGAGGTTTGAACAAACCTTCTCGAAAATCAAACATATTCACAATTTCATTATATAACATCTTTGTTAGTGTCAATAGATCCGTCCAGGCCAAAGTCGATTGTCCTCGGTCTGAACAAATCCACCGACACCAACAGCAGCAAAACACAGCCATCAAGCATATTCACAATTTTTTTATATTTGACAATATGACGTGACGATATGACGTTTTAACATTTTTTCCTGACATTTTCAACATCAATTAAACAATTTCAGAGTTATTTTCTTTTAACAGTAGTTAACCAGCGTGTAAAAGGCAATACTATTGTGCAAGGGCATAGCTCTGCCATCCCACCCTCCCAAGCAGCATTCGTCCAGTCCTCTGTGTGGGTCCTTTCCCTTCTGCGTGGGTCCTCTCCCTTCTGGGTTCCACAACCCAGGCCGTTGCTGCCGGAACTCCCACAGTGTAGCTCCGGCTCCCCCCTCCGGGTGGGTGCAGACGAGTCTTCTTTATGGCTGCGTCCTAGGCCCGCCGCTCGCAGATTGTATGGTATCTGCAGCCATTTGGAGCACAGCCACGGGGGGGATCTACCTGCACCTCCATACCAGCAGGTTTCTGGAGGTCCAGATGGCGTCCTTGATGGCGGCGAGAGTGAGCCAGTCCCTGGCAAAGTCGTTCCGAGGCCTCCTCGACCGACTCACCCCGTAAAGCACGTACTGTGCATCAGGGACCTCTCCTGCTGGCAAGTCCGGGAACTTTCCTAGTTGTTCGGCCATTGTCCACAAGACTTGGGCAGCGCTGCACTCACAAAAAAGGTGCCTCACCGACTCCTGGGCGCCACAGCCAGGTCGAGGGCACGTCGAAGTCGCTGACATTCCTCGGTGGTGCATTACAGCTCTGACTGGGAGAAATTCATGAGCCACCATCCATGACAAGTCTCGTAGTCTGTTTGGGAGGGCAGGATGATTGACGTTGCTCCAAACCGTTGTGGATTCGCCAAACGCAAGCCCCCGCACAGGGCTTACTGTAGCTCGCTCTTGCACAATAGCAATAAGGGCCCTGTGGTTTTGTAAAGTGTGACATTCTTGTGTTTCCAAATCAAACTTCTTCAAAAAATCCCGAATAAAGAGATGTGTTGGTGGCAAGTTAAACGAAACTGGAATCAAACGATTGTCTGGTACAAGCTTTAGCTTCCGCAAATATGAGCCCATCCAAAAACGGGTCATTGCTTGACTTTTCGGGTTGTTGGGGGGGGGGGGGGGGGGGGGGGGGGGTTTAAGGGTTGTTTATCTATCTTCATTTTTCATTATTCATTATCGGTACGGCTTTTTTTAACAGCTACACTTTGAGTGCTGGGAGCGTGTTATGAGTAGCGTGGTGGTACCTTTCACAGGCACGGTTTGGGATGAAAGTTATATTATTATTTTTAAAGCTTTGAAAACTCTCTTGGTGTACCGTCTTTCTTTGTAAATATGTGTAACCATGTATAATATGTATTTGCAACTGTATATTTTTGTAATGCATTTATTTGTATTTACTTTGGACACTTATTCTGTCTTGCACTGACCAATTAAAAAGAAGGGGCGTAACAGACGCAGGGGATTATGGGAAGTGGGGACCGGTAAAGGTGAGTGTTTGTGGACACGGCAGACAAAGATGGATATATATATTTTCCCACTTTTACCTTTGGAAATATACACTCTTTTTTTCCTCGGATTACTTTCAACGGGTACCTGGACTTTGCAAGTCTGCATCAAATGATAACCACCGGTATCATTTTCTCTCAATCTGCGGGCCGTAAGTCTTGGACAGTGTGGGCATGTGTCGAGGGGAAAGGAGCCACCAGGCTGTACTTGCTCAACGCACGCCACAGGAAATGATGCCATGATCGCAGCAAGGCTTTAAGGCTAGGACCTTAACTTGGCCTTTTGACTGAGAGCAAGAGTCCTGGTTCTTATGCTTTGTAGTGTATTATGAACTGACCGAATACGGATAATGGATAATGAATAAAGAAGATAGAACAATAACCCTTAAAAAAGCTAGAAACATACCTTTTTTTTAATGTAAGATAAGAGTTGAAGCTTTCTTTTGATAGTTTTTAGCTTTCTAGGCATAGGACATAAGTTTTCTGTAGGTCTTCAAAAATAAATAAAAATGTCTGGCACCAGCTCTCCCAATTTGAGAAAAACGATTGCAGAATATTAAAAAAAAAATCTCAGTATCTTTTTTTCTCTTGTTTCTCGGATCCCAAGAAATGTGACGTTGTTTCTGATTAAGAACGAATGTCTCACGGGTTGCAGAGGGCAATCCGCTCCATTTAAATCCTTGCCATTCCCTCGGCTTTGCAAGTTAAGTCCTAGCGGATGCTGGCTTTACGTAGCTCTTCCTCTCCCCTTTGAAAAGCTCAATCTCATCACGAGATTCTTTACTTTAATATCTACCTTTGTGAATTGAGCCAACAATTCCCCAACTGAATTTAGTACTCAGTAGACAAGTCGATGAGGAAGCTAATATGTTGCACATATGGCTCTGCCTTTGCCGCCATACGACAGCTTCGGGGGGAGGTTTGGTAGGCCGAGAGGTTGCAGATTTGCAGGAAATGAAGGGGGGCTTGAAGAGGGATTTTTGCGAACTCCTATATGCGCCACTACCAGGCAAGAGGAAAATACAGCCGTTTGGACATAAATCAAAGACACCTGAACCATATGAGTGTGGAAGACTTTTAGCTGAGCTTAGCTGAAAGGTTTTACCTGTGAGTTAAGGAGAGATCTCGGGACTTGATGTGTGATTTGATATTTTGTGTTATCTTTGAGAGAAAGAAAATCTCTATGTGGTATATTTTTTACTGACTGCTTCACTTATTCATTGCTTCCATGACAACGACACAAAGTTTTAACAGTATTTTATTTTGGGGGAATATAGTGTGAATTACAGGAGGTGTGAATTTCAGGAGGCTGAATGCAGTCGATGTAGACTATGAGTAAAGAGATAACATAGTAATCTCTTATTTTTCAAGGGAGTTGTGTACCAAAATCGTCCCGCAATCGTCAAAACCCACAAAGTAGAAACCTTTATTTATTTCTTTATTTAATTATTCATTACTCAAGAACAAATGCAATTTCCAGACTACAATATGTGTTTAACAAATAAAAGTTCACGGTTCCCGAATCCCTTAACCGCATTGGTCATCGGGGCACCAATGAGGACACAATTCTGGACAACCTTCTCCACTGTTGACAGTTCCTGGCCTGTTCTTGAGTCGTGGCAAAGTTGGCCCCAGTTCATTCCTTAATGTTGTTGGCCCAGTTACTACTTTATGCAAGGTTTTTGTTTTATTTTTTTTTAACAAAAAACATCTGGACTGTAAAATCATAATTTTAAAAATAATCTTGCTGTTTTATATAAAACTGTATGGATTAAGTACTCGATCCACTTTACCTTACATTATACTTTGCTGCAATCATTTGTACAATATGAAAAACTACATTTACCTTACGGGTCTGTCCTATAGAAACCGTTTATTTTTTTTAATTTTCACTTTTTTTTTTTTTTTTTTCCAGAGCAAGTTAAGCGCGTGGAGCGGTACAGTTTGTTGGCTATAGAAAGCATCTTTCCTCTGTCTAGACAATCAGATTGCAAAGTACAATGGAAATCTGCCTAGTAGCGAAACTGTGATGCGTAAACTTCGATACACAAAGGGATTACTATATATAGTAACAACGACAATTTGCCCTCAAAACATTCATTCACTGTCCGAACACGTTTTCTCAATAGGGGGCTCGAGCTCATCCCACCTGACTCTGGGCAATGGCGGAGGACACCCTGGACTGGTTGTGGACCAATCCCATTGCACACAGAGGCTTTTATTCAAAGCATTTCGGATTAAAAAAAAAAAACTGCCATGCATGTTTGTTTTTTGAATGTCCCAGGAAACCAGAGTACCTGGAGCAAACACATTCAGGCCCTAAACACCTAACCCCAAATCAAAACCTTCCTAAAATCTGTTTTTTGAAATAAAATACTGGCTCTAAAATAAGTAAGCGGTTTATGCTTAGATTGTCTTTAACTTTGTTGAACTGAATATTATTTGTGCTATAGGGCCTTACAGCATGGCCTACAGTCTAGGCCAATAGAAAATTGACAATGGGCCGTTAATGCCCCTCATGCCTCTGATTGGGCATCCCTGATCTACTTTAACTCGCGTACAGAAATAGGTTGTTTTTTGCGGGGTTGCGTTCCAAATTCGGACCCACGATAGTCAAAGTCTGCGAAGTAGAAACTTTTATTCTTTATTTATTTAACACTCTATTGTACAGTGAAACCAAAGAACAAACCTTATATACAGGCTCAAGCATTTATTACACAAATAAAAGTACTGTACTTTATTCCAACTTTGATGGGTAAGAGGCAGCATCTTTATTGACATGATGGCTTTTAATGAAACTTTAAATTTAAAAATATTTGCGGGGTTATTGAGGCACAGCCAGACACACGCAGTGTAGGAGCAGGGCTATTGTTTAGCTAATCAGAATGCAGAATGCAACAGACGATAAAAATCTGAAAAAGTATGGAATCTACGAAAAGTAAATACAGTGAGGGATTACTGCAATGGTCTTCTTTTGTCAAAGTCTATTTATGTAGTGTCATGATAGACCCTTAACCAAAAGCTGTTTAAGTGAAATGCAGACCTATAGACAGATGCAAAGGTTGAATTTGCTACACAAAAGTTATACTAAGCAGTGTCGAGAAAAGAACAGAGTTCCTTGGGGACCAGTATAGAAATATGGGAATGTCCTTGAGTGGCCCCAGACCTTACCCAAGGTAGCGTCTCTGAAGTTGTTTGCTGGGAATTAGCAATGGGAGGAATTGCCTAAAAACATATGTTCCAAGCTTGGATCAGCGAAGCATTGAGTTAAGTAGTCAAAATGTTCTTCTTTGCAACTACCATACTGTGTGTAGTTTCCACACTATTAGACACACTGGGCAGAAAACGTGTTATGCCATATATTTTTCAAACATAAGGTGCCCCGGACTATAAGGCACATGAAATTGAGACTAATAAGAGTTGCCGTGTTTATTTTTGTAGCACTATTGGGCTGTTGATAAATACACAGATGGTAAATATTAGTGCAAAAATTGAACAATTGGTAAGTGTTGCAGCAGTGAGGGCGCCGACTCATTTCCACTAGACTTGACTTATGACTTATGAATTGGCATGAGAGCTTATCTCATTATCACACTATTTTTACTCACAGTGCCAGAAACACTGATTTCCAGAGTACATTCTGTTCTGCATTTTGATAGGTTAAACAGTCTCTCCACTTCTGCACCTGTGGGTCAATAATGTTGCTGTTTAATATGCATCTGATCATTAAAGAGCTTGTTTAGTATGAAACACTTTCTGTGTTCTGTTTCTGTCTTTTGCAATGTTATTTACACACAGGTGAAGGAGTGGAGATACTGTTTAACCTATTAGAATTCAAAACAAAATGCAATAGGCGAACCAGTGTCTTTTCTTATGTCATCTGTAACACTGTTGGTCTCATGGTAAAGTGTGGTCACCCTCACAGCCACGACTGGAGTTTGAAATCCCATCAACTTCAACGTACAGCAATTTGTGTCAGCAGTGCGCGAGTATACCTAAAACCTTGTTTAGTAATGCATGCCTTTATTAACTGTATGCATTTCCAATATTATCCACTGAATTTTGCAGTATATAAGGCGCACCGGGGTATAAGACGGACGTTCAAATTTCTGGCCGATTCTGTTTTTGTTTTTTGTTTTTTTAATTGTGCTTCATAGCCTGGAAAATACGGTAATAGTTTACAAAAACAAAATGTTTAGTGAATGAAGGTATGGAGGGAAACTATGACTCTCTCCTTATATTCCCTTCTCAGTATCCCGCAGCCTTGATGAACTTTGGAGCCATCCTACACCTTAACGGGAAACTGCAAAAGGCCGAATCCAATTACCTCCGAGCCCTGCATCTTAAGCCCAACGACGCCATCACCCAGTCCAACCTACAGAAGCTGTGGAACATCATGGAGAAGCAAGGCCTAAAGACCACCAACCCTTAGAGATGACAACAAATCCTGGTTTTGTTGACTCAGGGAGGATGTTTGTGAAAATAGAGCATTCATGATGGTGCTTCAGTACCTTCAATAGTTTGTTAATATTTTGGAAAGTTTGATGTGATAGCAGCTACCTTTTTTCGAGAGCACTTTGAGATAAGGTGAGACGTTTGTTGCATCCTCAAACACTGGCAAGGATTTTGAACGAGTGAGACGAAGGTACCGTATTTTGAAGACTAAAAGTCGCTGTTTTTTGCCTAGGTTGTCTGTCTTTACGATATGATCTAAGTATTAAAAAATATAATCTTTTTTCAGGCGCGTTAGGATTCTTTATAACATTGGATACTTACAGACAAAGTTTATTTGTCCACAAATAGCTATCTTCCCAAAAAAAAACATATTTGCCAGAATTTTATTAATGCGCCCTATAATCAGGTGCGCCTTATAGACCAGATTATAATTGATGCATAGTTTGTACGGGTGCTTGAAATCCTTGGAAATGGTTGGATTAAATGTTTTGTTTTCAAGGTTTGAAAAGTGCTCGAATTTTGGGTGAATTGTTGGCAAATGCTTGAAATTGCTGCCATGTTTCTTTGGCAGTCTAACTCGATAGACCATGTGTTTACTGAAGAAAATAAAAATAAGTCTGCTTAAAAATGACGCTGACATGGCTTAGTTCACATATAAGTTAAACTTTAGGTGAATTGACGTTCCTTTCTCAATACTTTGACATCATCGAGTACTGTCAGTAAGAAAAAGAACAAGAAAGTTCGGTGCAACATGAACCACCGACGTCAGCAAATACTATTGAAACTCAGTTTTATTTTCTAAACCCCATTCAATGAATGATAGCTGCTGGTTTTATATTGACTTAGGGTTTATCAATTTTCTGGTTCTGTCCACTGCAGGCAATACTCGGTGTCCTCAAACAATAGGGCTATGATTTGTGTTGGATTTCTTCTTTTAATGGTACTATAGAAATTGTAAATTTGGCTTTGAAAGTCCTTTAGTATTGAATTTGGTCATTGAAAAAGTTGTACGAACCCTGTTGCCTATAAATGAATTTATTTTAGTTCCAAAACCGGTTTACATTGTTAGTTTGTGTTCTGTGAAATATATTTTTAAATTTTCAGATTTTTTTTTTGCAACCACTCTTAGATTTGTTTTATTACATGAATCTTATCGTCAGATGCGCCTTATAAATAACTAATATTTAACAAAATACTGTCTAGACTGTCCGCCTTACAATCACGTGCAATAAATAAAAACAAAATTATTTTTTTTTCTCTTGAATTCTGCATGATGAAACATATGAAAGATAAAACAATAGCAAGCCAAAAAGGAGAAAAAAATTTTATCCTAGGTTACGAACATCAGTTTATTCCATGTCGAAAATTGCCTACTACACCTCTATCTTCTGCTCATGCAACATGCAAAAAATGCCACTAATAGTCTGGGACGACTTATGGTAAAGCATACGTTTAACTACTGTATGCATTTCCTATCTTATCAGATGTAATCTGAGGCAATTTTCTGGCCTAATTGGTGTTTTTAGGTGTGCCTAAAAAATACGGTACTTAAAGTATGTTTTTTTTTTTTTAAAAGCCACCCAAAATGCCATAACACAAAGGATTATATTTGAAAAGTTTCTTAATGAAGAATTATACTAACTGTGATATTTGAGACTTGAAAAGGGAATTAATTTATTTACTTTGGGGCAAAACAGAAGTCGCAGATTAAAGAAAATAAATCTGTTGCCAATTATAGTTGACATATTTGGCATTGGGAAAAAAATCCATAGACCTGTGATATTTATTATGCCTTCCGATAAAATCGCAAAGACGTCCCCCCCTTCTACAGTTCCAAGTGTCATGTCTGCACAGCTAAGGGAATGACGTCTTAGTGGAAATGGAAAAATAAATGAGCTTCCTATGGAAGGTGTAAACAATGTATGGGAGTCCGGCTGACTCCATTTCCCATACGTGTCACAAGCTTTTATTTAATGTGTCAACGAGTGGAGCAGTTTGAACCAAATGAACAAGCTATCCATAAGTCATGTTGACTTTTCTTTTACAAATTTTAATGACTGAAGAGACATTTCCATCCGAGTCGATACATTGACCTAATTTGATGTGTTTTTGTAAAAAAGGAATTTTAATATATACCTGTGTGTTTCCAACACCTTGAAAAAAATGTAGTGGGGCAAAGATAAAAGTTTCAGTTTGCCTCAATGTGCTCTTTTATTCTAACAATCTTGGTGTAAGGCTTTTGTTGTCGTGTACATTGTGTGGACATAACATCCGTTTGTTGTCTTTTCCGTATGAATTAAGTGAAAAATAAAACGTAAAGATTTGGGTTTGCTCATTTTAAAAATCAGTTGCGGTCCCTTAGAGTTCCAGGCTACAAGCTGCTACTTATTTTCTACATTTTAAATACTGCAGGTTACAAAACGATGCTGCCTATTTGTTTTTTTTCAGTGGGGTTTACGAGGTGGAAAGTCTCCAAGGTGACTTCTGGTCGCCCCGGTAGGCGCTTAGTTTGTGTGGGCCAATGGAATCCAAATGTTTAATTAAAACAAGCATCGTGAGGGCTTGCGGCGGTTGATTACACAATATGTTTTCTGCCGAGTGCTCTAAAAGTAAAAGTGAATATAATCAATGAGGCGCAGGTAAATGTCAACTGTGACACCATTCAGTCGCCAAATGACTCCTTATCTAATGGTTGAACGAGATTCCCACTGTCCCTATGTAGTAAAATTGTGATTTGGGCAGAATCAGCGGGTAAATGTCTAGTAGAGAACAGTAACACATTGTGCCGTTTGCAGACTCTGTGCGCAGCTTTCGATCTCAAGTAATGTAGCAATCATCCATCCATTCATTATCTGCACCGCTTATCCTCAGTAGGGTTGCGGGGGTGCTAGAGCCCATCCCAGTCATCTTCGGGCAGTGGGCAGGGGACACCCTGAACTGGTTGCCAGACAGTCGCAGGGTACACAGAGACAGACAACTCACTCGCTCATTCACTCCTAGGGACAATTTGGACCGGCCAATTCACCTGAAATGCATGTTTTTGGAATGTGGGAGAAATGTGGAATGTGGGAGTCCCCGGAGGAAACCCACGCAAGCACGGGAGAACATAAAAACTCCGCACAGGAAGTCTGGTAGCTGGATTTGAACCCATGACCTCAGAACTGTGCCGCACACGTGCTAACCACTGCGCCACCGTGCTATGTAGCGATTAATATTATTTAAAATAGCATTAGCATATACGCACAAGTGTGACAAAAAACTAAACAGTCACAAATCAAAAATGAAATGTACTGTACTGCACTGTAAAAATCAGAGGCACGATTTAATTCTTTTTTTTTTTATGTATTAGTAGCTTATAGGGCTAAGATCATGTGAATGCTCATGCGACTACATAAAAAGAATCAAATCAGCTTCTGAATTTTAGTCTGTAAAGTACATTGAGTTTCGTTTTGAGAATGTTTTTGTCGCACTTGTGCGTATTTGTTAATGCCAATTTATTTATTATGGGCCACTTTGTTTGTTGATTGAAATTGACAACCGGTGACAGAGTCGGCAAACAAGTTCTTTATCCTGGCAACACGTCTTATTGTTCTGTAATAGACCTTTTCCTGCTGACATTTTATTTTTTTTTTATGTAAAAAATGGACGTGAATGAGTTCATTTACATGGCTGTTTGAGGCTGTGGCTTAAACTATGGTGTCGTTTGTTTTAAAAAAAAGTTCGGTTTCTAAAATTTGCCCATGCGACTTTAAATCAGTTGCTCTCTGTAGTCAAGAATTTTCAGTAAATGCTTTCATGCAATCGGTCCAATGTGAAAGCAGTAATACATCAAACTGCAAATACGTTTTTCGGTCGATTTTCAGTAGTGAAAATTTATCCCTGAGCCGGTAACATGCAGTGTAAAGTGGCCATTGCTTTAAAGAAACACTGTATTATTTAGTGCAACCTAACCGACTGCTTTAATGCACAAGGAAGAATACAAACTACAAAGCCCAAAAATTACTAAACAGCACCATTTATCTTCTCATTTTCCTCACCAGCCTTTCATAAGGTCTTGGGGGTACTTTTAGTCAAAAGATGGCAGACAATCATGTCAGATCCCTCTACATTGGCCTCATGTTATGTAAAATAAACACTTTTTTTACCTATGAGTATTTGGAAAAATGCATGTATTTGTTTTCATGTATTTTTTTCCATTATTTAAATCAGGGGTCTCAAACTCAATTGCGCTTGAGTCTTGCTGAGGTTGGGTTTCCATGAAATGAAATGAAATGAAATGAAATGAAATGATCTGAAATGATCTGCATTTATATAGCGCTTTTCAAGTCAATGACTTCCCAAAGCGCTTTACATTGTGCTTCACATTTCCCAATAGCGGCCGTGATCTGTGCAGCCATGTAAGGCGCTAACCTGCTTATTGGGGGTATTGGGGGTTCAGTGTCTTACCCAAGGACACTTCGGCATGTAACACGGACAAGCCGGGATTCGAACTGGGATCCCTTAATCCTAAAACGATCGCTCTACCTCCTGAGCTACTGCCGCCCCATGAGAAAAGCTCTGACAAAAAAAGATACCACTGTTCTCAAACATCTTTTAAAACCATTTTTCTATTTTGTTGTTTTAAGAATGAAAAAAAGAAATATTATGAATCAATAAGAAAATCAATCAATCAACTAAAATAGTATATATATGTTCGTAGTGTAATTTATATGACAGAGGGCTAAACCACCAATAAAAGGCCGTGACCACAATATACTGTTATTGCGACTTCAATTTCCTTCCCTTAACGGTGAAAACTGCAACAGTAAAATACATTGCATTAAGACCATGTTCCAATAAGTTTGCGAAAATAAAGTGCATAAACATAACATATGTCTGAACTATTACAATATGTATTTACTTAATCTCTTGACATAGATGGAGATGGAGTGGACATGCAACAGTGTAGTAAGCTATTGTTTGAGTCTTTGTGTACACTAAGATGGCGGAACCGGACGTGACACAAGAAACCCGAAAGTAGTAAAATGTTGCCGCATGTTTCACCTTAAAGCCGAGATAAACACAAAAAACTATGTAAAACACCTGTTAATGAACTTACATTAGTTTTTTAGCCTTGTGTTATATTTTAAACACAATAAATCATTTATTAAAGAAAAACAGTTGCTGCAAGTTGAACGCAATGTAAATCAGAAAATTGAATTATAATTTAGATTTAAATGTATGTCTTTACCCTTTAATTTTCTGAAAACAAACAGTTTTGAATATGGCCTCTTGCAAAATAACTTCTGTGACGCATTATTAAGCAAATATAGACAAATTGTATTTCATAACCATGGTTAGATAAAACATGTTTAATACAATTGTCTTAATGGTAGAAGCCCATTGTTATTTGCATCCACGGTTCTTTAAGCTTCAGTTGATCACAACAGCTATTTCCTCCGTAACTGAGCTTCCATATCAAACTTGATGCCTGCAGTACTATGGTGCCCCCTTAGAAGCCTGTGCACCTGTTGTGTAGAAAAGCTCAGCAGTGCTGATACCAATGTGATTTTCTAGTAAAAGGATTTTTTTAGTGGTGGACATACTATTTAACCCTACTTCTAAGAATCAAGCTGGTAATAACGTAGTGACATTAAAATAGTCATTTTAGAAATGCATATCAATTTAGTGCCCTTCACGCTAATTAGTAACAAAAAGTAGCTTCCAGCTTGAAAAAGGTTGGAGACCCCTGTATTAGACTTTCATATCAAGGCAAGGCTCTCAAAATATCGCCCTGCTGTCTGCAACTGGCCCTCGGGCCCCATGTTTGAGACCACTGATTTAAATTAATATTGTTTATTCTAACGATTGAGGGTCTGTTTGTTTTTTACCACCTGGAAGTACCAAATAATACACAATGTCTCTTCAAAAGTTATTGTGCAGTGTGGAACCAGCTGGGACTGTTACATGGTCTAAGAAAGTCTTTATGGTTTTGAACCTTGAAGACCTCTCAAAATGTACAAATGTAATGAACAGTTTTGTCTTTAACTTGTCTTTTTTGGTATGACACATTTGCAAGAACATTCCTCCCCAGCTTCACTACCGGAACATGTTTCTTTGTTATGTTCATTCTTGTTGGCCGAAGTTCTCATTTCATCAGTGTCCCACTCTGTGTGTCAGCTCAGGGATCTCAATCCGTGCATAATTGCAAAAATAAATTCTTCACAGAGCTAAATTAAAGATTTATTTTTGAACATTGCTGTATGTATTGTTGAGATTTCTTACATTTTTATTTTGTCTTTTGTAAAAACAAAGATGTGTGAACAAACTTTTCTCTGATGTTGCTTTTTTGGTCCTAATAAATGTATGCAAACACATGCATTAGAATATTATTTTCCTCCAATTTTAAAAAAATAGAAATAGAATATACCTTTATTGTCATTGTTACAAAATGGGTTGAACATGTTGTGACAACAAAATTGGACGTGGCACTCCAGTCTCACATTTAACAGTGAGGATAGAAGAAAACAAAGAAGATAAAGGTTTTAATTTATACAATATTTACACAAGAAGTGTGGGCATGTAGGATGTTACATACAGTTTTGGGATCGTAGTAGTGATTTTTTTTTACACACAGATCGTTGTGCTTCAAAATGGCTTGTCCTGAAAAATACAGTGCTTAGCCAAAGTATAAAGTTCTGGAAAAGTTAAAGCAGGAATAGGATACAAGCTTTTGTAACATTTTCATATCTCTTAAAAGAACTGTGTGAGCAGTAATATTAAAATGGAAAGGGCAAAAAACACAGAAAACCTATCAAGACCTGGCCGTCACTACAAATGTTGAGCCCAAACAAGGAGAAAACTAATCAGGGTAGCAACTAAGAGGCCCATGTTCACATTGAATGGTCTCCAGGCATACACAGCTTAGGTGGGACAATTTATGTATAAGACAAATATTAGTCGTACTCTGCATAAATATGACCCTTTTGGAAGAGTCGCAAGAAGAAAGCACTTTCTGAAAGAATACTAAAAAAAGGCATGTTTGCCGTTTGCATAAGCCACATGAGAAAGACTAATAAAACTGATCAGACAAGACCAAAATTATTAGCTATGTTTGGCGTAAGAATAATACTGCACATCACCCGGAACCCTGCAAAGACTTGAGGTTCACTTTTTAACAGAACACAAAGCAAAATTTCAATAGAATAGTTTAAAACTAAAAATATAAAGGTGTTAGAATGGCCAAGCCTAAGTCCAGGCTTCAATACTACAGAGCATTTGTGGAAAGATCCGAAAAAATGCTGCTCACAAACGAGTTGTTTTGTAAAGAATAATGTTTCTTTAAGGTACTCTATGCAGCAGCATTACAAAACCACATTTGTTGATGCCCTTACTGCAAATTTGTTTGTGTGTCATAAAAATGTTCCCTGTGCTTTGATCGCAGTGCATCAAAGAAATATGTAAACATTTCCACATGTAGAGGGTAGCGTATATCAACATATGGCATACAGTGGAAACCAGGTACGACTTAATGGAGCTATTTGTACTTCCACTACTTGAATACCTACAAACTGCTCGTTATGTTCAGGGGCTGACATTCTCCAACAGACAAATTTGTGTTTGCTTCACAAAACAAATGTTCAGGTAGGTAAAAAACAAGTCCTGATCCGTTAACTCTCCCATTGTCTACCGTTTAAAATGTCCAGCCACTGTGTTTAAAAAAAAATATATATATATATATTCATATTATATTTTGTTTGATTTAAAATGTTTTTCCTAGATTGTTTCCAACGGTAGAAAAATGAAATGGTTTTTTTTTCACATTTCCATGAAATCTATTAAAAAGTACAAAGACGGCCTTTAAAATGAGTCAATGCATAGAAGAAAAATGAGCCGCATAACGACGACTTGCACTTTTAAATATGTCCACTGGATGTTGCCAAAGCCACGAACCACTTGCAAAAAAACCACAAACTATATTTGCTGACTTCTACTAATCAACCAGAGAACGTATTATTATTATTTGACCTAAAATATAAGTTCCAGACAAGCTATTTAAGGCAATACCTGAGTGCTGTTACAGATATTTAAATAAGCTTTAGCTCCTTGCCATAATAGATATGAAATCTAACCGTATATTTACCTGAATATGGGAACCCTTTTCCAGTCTACAAGTCAAGACATGTTTATTTGTATACAGCAGTACTCAATCACAAGAAGTCTCAAAGAGCAGCACATAGCACAGACTATTACAGACTAAAGACTTTTATTACACCATCTACTGACCTGAAACCTACACAAGGGCATCAAAAAACTCAAGACCTTTAGCATTAGGAAAATGAAGAAATGTTGAGATGGGACTGAACATGAGCTAATCTCCCTTTTTTTGGATTATCTGGCTTCTGCAATACACAGACATGTTTAGGTCATTTTTATAGAGTTTTGGTGTGTTTTAAGCCTAGTTGATGGAGGTGCAAAATCAGAGTAGCAACTAAGAGGCCCATTCACAGAGCTAAATTAAAGATATATATATACTATATATATATATATATATATATATATATATATATATATATATATATATATATATATATATATATATATTTTTTTTTTTTTTTTTTTTCTGTGACACTGAGTGACAAACAAGACTAATCTGACTCTCGCTCCACCATTACTGAAATTGCATTCTCTATATTTACCAGTTCTACTTGATTTCAGACTGATTTTACATATGGCCGTAAATTGAGTTGCCTAAACAAAGCTAAGTGTGCATTGTACATGCATAAACAAACTTAGAATAATTCAAAATGCAAATGAATACTAGGCAAGCCCTACCAAGATGAGACGAGGTAAATATTTAGTGACGATTATTATAAAATCCATACACCAGCAGCCACTCAACATTCTGTAAAGCTTAAGTTTTACATTAAACAGTTATACAATAGCGACGAGAATTACAGCTGTTTTTAGAGAACCTGAGCTGGGCTAACTAAAAAGAGACGGCTTTACGGCTCTTCAGATTTTGGTAAGGGTGAAACAGACAGTACTCGTTTCCATGTTTACCAATTGCAGAAC